>NW_027447131.1:0-37189 GCF_038048845.1 Mixophyes fleayi | reverse complement strand
TTCATGAATCATGAATCAAATCATAATCATGAATCATGAATTGAATCATGAATCATGAATCATGAATCATGAATCATAATTGAATCATGAATCATGATTTGAATCATGAATCATGAATCAAATCATGAATCATGAATCATGAATCATGAATTGAATCATGAATCATGAATCATACATTGAATCATGAATAATGAATTGAATCATGAATCATGAATCATGAATCATGAATCATAAATCGAATCATGAATCATGAGTTGAATCAGGATTCGAATCATGAATTGAATTATGAATCATGAATTGAATCATGAATCATGAATCTTGAATCATGAATCATGAATTGAATCATGAATCATGAATTGAATCATGAATCATGAATCATGAATCATGAATTGAATCATTAATCATGAATCATGAATCATGAATCATGAATCATGAATTATGAATCTTAAATCGAATCATGAATCGTGAATCATGAATCATAAATTGAATCATGAATCATGAATTGAATCATAAATCATGAATCATGAATCATGAATCATGAATCATGAATCATAAATCGAATCATGAATCATGAATCATGAATCGAATCATGAATCATGAATCATGAATCATGAATTGAATCATGAATCATGAATCATGAAATATGAATTGAATCATGAATCATGAATCATGAATTGAATCATGAATCTTGAATCATGAATCATGAATTGAATTATGAATCATGAATCATGAATATGAATCATGAATCATGAATCATGAATCATGAATCATGAATCATGAATCATAAATCGAATCATGAATCATGAATCATGAATCGAATCATGAATCATGAATCATGAATTGAATCATGAATCATGAATCATGAATTGAATAATGAATCATGAATCATGAATCATGAATCGAATCATAATCATGAATCATGAATTGAATCATGAATCAAATCATGAATCATGAATCAAGAATCATGAATCGAATCATGAATCATGAATCAAATCATAAATCATGAATCATGAATTGAATCATGAATCATGAATCATGAATCATGAATCATGAATTGAATCATGAATCATGAATCATGAATCGAATCATGAGTCATGAATCATGAATTGAATCATGAATCATGAATCATGAATCGAATCATGATCATGAATCAAGAATCATGAATCATGAATCAAGAATCATGAATCGAATCATGAACATGATCGAATCATGAATCATGAATCGAATCATGAATCATGAATCATGAATTGAATCATGAATCATGAATCATGAATCATGAATCATGAATTGAATCATGAATCATGAATCATGAATTGAATCATAAATCATGAATCAAGAATCATGAATCGAATCATGAATCATGAGTTGAATCAGGATTCGAATCATGAATTGAATTATGAATCATGAATTGAATCATGAATCATGAATCTTGAATCATGAATCATGAATTGAATCATGAATCATGAATTGAATCATGAATCATGAATCATGAATCATGAATTGAATCATAAATCATGAATCATGAATCGAATCATGAATCATGAATCAAGAATCATGAATCGAATCATGAATCATGAATCAAATCATAAATCATGAATCATGAATTGAATCATGAATCATTGAATCATGAATCATGAATTGAATCATGAATCATGAATCATGAATCGAATCATGAGTCATGAATCATGAATTGAATCATGAATCATGAATCATGAATCGAATCATGAATCATGAATCAAGAATCATGAATCATGAATCAAGAATCATGAATCGAATCATGAACCATGAATCGAATCATGAATCATGAATCGAATCATGAATCATGAATCATGAATTGAATCATGAATCATGAATCATGAATCATGAATCATGAATCATGAATTGAATCATGAATCATGAATCATGAATCGAATCATGAGTCATGAATCATGAATTGAATCATGAATCATGAATCATGAATCATGAATCATGAATTGAATCATGAATCATGAATCGAATCATGAATCATGAATCAAGAATCATGAATCGAATCATGAATCATGAATCGAATCATAAATCATGAATCATGAATTGAATCATGAATCGAATCATGAATCATGAATCAAGAATCATGAATCGAATCATGAATCATGAATCGAATCATAAATCATGAATCATGAATTGAATCATGAATCATGAATCATGAATCATGAATCATGAATTGAATCATGAATCATGAATTGAATCATGAATCATGAATCATGATTCATGAATCATGAATCATAAATCGAATCATTAATCATGAATCATGAATCGAATCATGAATCATGAATCATGATTGAATCATGAATCATGAATCATGACTTATGAATGAATCATGAATCATGGAATCATGAATTGAATCATGAGTCATGAATCATGAATTGAATCATGAATCATGAATCGAATCATGAATCATAAATTGAATCATGAATCATGAATTGAATCATGAATCATGAATCGAATCATGAATCATGAATCATGAATCATGAATTGAATCATGAATCATGAATCATACATTGAATCATGAATCATGAATTGAATCATGAATCATGAATTGAATCATGAATCATGAATCGAATCATGAATCATGAATCAAGAATCATGAATCGAATCATGAATCATGAATCGAATCATAAATCATGAATCATGAATTGAATCATGAATCATGAATCATGAATCATGAATCAAGAATCATGAATCGAATCATGAATCATGAATCATGAATCATACATTGAATCATGAATCATGAATTGAATCATGAATCATGAATCATGAATCATGAATCATGAATCATGAATCATGAATTGAATCATGAATCATGAATCATGAATCGAATCATGAGTCATGAATCATGAATCATGAATTGAATCATAAATCATGAATCATGAATCGAATCATGAATCATGAATAGAATCATGAATCATGAATCATGAATTGAATCATGAATCATGAATCATGAATCATGAATCGAATCATGAATCATGAATCATGAATTGAATCATGAAGCATGAATCATGAATTGAATCATGAATCATGAATTGAATCAGGAATCATGAATTATGAATTGAATCATGAATCATGAATCATGAATCATGAATTGAATCATGAATCATGAATCATGAATCGAATCATAAATCATGAATCAAGAATCATGAATCGAATCATGAATCATAAATCGAATCATGAATCAAATCATGAATTGAATCATGAATCATGAATCATGAATCATAAATCGAATCATGAATCATGAATCATGAATCATGAATCATGAATCATGAATCATGAATCATGAATTGAATCATGAATCATAAATCGAATCATTAATCATGAATCATGAATCGAATCATGAATCATAAATCGAATCATTAATCATGAATCATGAATCGAATCATGAATCATTAATCATGAATTATGAATTGAATCATGAATCATGAATTGAATCATGAATCATGAATCATGAATCATGAATCATGAATCATGAATTGAATCATGAATCATGAATCGAATCATGAATCATGAATCAAGAATCATGAATCGAATCATGAATCATGAATCGAATCATAAATCATGAATCATGAATTGAATCATGAATCAAATCATGAATCATGAATCAAGAATCATGAATTGAATCATGAATCATGAATCGAATCATAAATCATGAATCATGAATTGAATCATGAATCATGAATCATGAATCATGAATCATGAATCATGAATCATGAATCATGAATTGAATCATGAATCATGAATCATGAATCGAATCATGAGTCATGAATCATGAATCATGAATTGAATCATAAATCATGAATCATGAATCGAATCATGAATCATGAATAGAATCATGAATCATGAATCATGAATTGAATCATGAATCATGAATCATGAATCATGAATCGAGTCATGATTCATGAATCATGAATCTTGAATCATGAATTATGAATTGAATCATGAATCATGAATTGAATCATGAATCATGAATCATGAATCATGAATCATGAATCATGAATTGAATCATGAATCATGAATCGAATCATGAATCATGAATCAAGAATCATGAATCGAATCATGAATCATGAATCGAATCATAAATCATGAATCATGAATTGAATCATGAATCGAATCATGAATCATGAATCAAGAATCATGAATCGAATCATGAATCATGAATCGAATCATAAATCATGAATCATGAATTGAATCATGAATCATGAATCATGAATCATGAATCATGAATCATGAATCATGAATCATGAATTGAATCATGAATCATGAATCATGATCGAATCATGAGTCATGAATCATGAATCATGAATTGAATCATAAATCATGAATCATGAATCGAATCATGAATCATGAATAGAATCATGAATCATGAATCATGAATTGAATCATGAATCATGAATCATGAATCATGAATCGAATCATGAATCATGAATCATGAATTGAATCATGAATCATGAATCATGAATTGAATCATGAATCATGAATTGAATCAGGAATCATGAATTATGAATTGAATCATGAATCATGAATCATGAATCATGAATTGAATCATGAATCATGATCATGAATCGAATCATAAATCATGAATCAAGAATCATGAATCGAATCATGAATCATAAATCGAATCATGAATCAAATCATGAATTGAATCATGAATCATGAATCATGAATCATAAATCGAATCATGAATCATGAATCATGAATCATGAATCATGAATCATGAATCATGAATCATGAATTGAATCATGAATCATGAATCATAAATCGAATCATTAATCATGAATCATGAATCGAATCATGAATCATAAATCGAATCATTAATCATGAATCATGAATCGAATCATGAATCATGAATCATGAATTGAATCATGAATCATGAATCATGACTTATGAATTGAATCATGAATCATGAATCATGAATTGAATCATAAATCATGCATCATGAATCATGCATCATGAATCATAAATCGAATCATGAATCATGAATCGAATCATGAATCATGAATCATGAATTGAATCATGAATCATGAATCATAAATTGAATCATGAATCATGAATTGAATCATGAATCATGATCGAATTATGAATCATGAATCATGAATCATGAATTGAATCATGAATCATGAACAGGGCCGGATTAAGGGAATGGAGGCCCCTGGGCTAAGGGGCCCTCCATTCCCCGTGAGGCCCCAATGTGAGCCGTCCGCCGCCCCCACCCCCTGCGAGGACCCCCCCAAGCACTTACCTGTCAGTGCAGTCCTCCGTCCCGGCGCGATCGGGCCGGGGGCGCCCCCGCCCCCGACCGATCAATAATGCTGCTGAGGAGTTTGAAGGGCCCCCTGGATGCCCGAGGCCCCTGGGCTATAGCCCAGTTAGACCTCGGGTTAATCCGGCCCTGATCATGAATCATGAATTGAATCATGAATCATACATTGAATCATGAATCATGAATTGAATCATGAATCATGAATTGAATCATGAATCATGAATCGAATCATGAATCATGAATCATGAATTGAATCATGAATCATGAATCATGAATCATAAATCGAATCATGAATCATGAGTTGAATCAGGATTCGAATCATGAATTGAATTATGAATAATGAATTGAATCATGAATCATGAATCTTGAATCATGAATCATGAATTGAATCATAAATCATGAATTGAATCATGAATCATGAATCATGAATCTTGAATCATGAATCATGAATCGAATCATGAATCATGAATTGAATCATGAATCATGAATCATGAATCATGAATGAATCAAGAATCATGAATCATGAATTGAATCATGAATCATGAATCGAATCATGAATCATGAATCATGAATTGAATCATGAATCATGAATCATGAATCATGAATCATGAATCATGAATCATGAATTGAATCATGAATCCTGAATCGAATCATGAATAATGAATTGAATCATGAATCGAATCATGAATCATGAATCGTGAATTGTATCATGAATCGAATCATGAATCATGAATCATGAATTGAATCATAAATCATAAATCATGAATTGAATCATGAATCATGAATCATGAATCATGAATCATGAATCATGAATCATGAATCATGAATTGAATCATGAATCATGAATCACGAATTGAATCATGAATCATGAATCATGAATCCATAAATCGAATCATTAATCATGAATCATGAATCGAAAAATGAATCATGAATCATGAATTGAATCATGAATCATGAATCATGACTTATGAATTGAATCATGAATCATGAATCATGAATTAAATCATGAATCATGAATCATTAATCATGAATCATAAATCGAATCATGAATCATGAATCGAATCATGAATCATGAATCATGAATCATGAATTGAATCATGAATCATGAATCATAAATTGAATCATGAATCATGAATTGAATCATGAATCATGAATCGAATCATGAATCATGAATCATGAATTGAATCATGAATCATGAATCATACATTGAATCATGAATCATGAATTGAATCATGAATCATGAATCGAATCATGAATCATGAATTGAATCATGAATCATGAATCATGAATCATGAATCGAGTCATGATTCATGAATCATGAATCTTGAATCATGAATTATGAATTGAATCATGAATCATGAATTGAATCATGAATCATGAATCATGAATCATGAATCATGAATCATGATTGAATCATGAATCATGAATCGAATCATGAATCATGAATCAAGAATCATGAATCGAATCATGAATCATGAATCGAATCATAAATCATGAATCATGAATTGAATCATGAATCGAATCATGAATCATGAATCAAGAATCGAATCATGAATCATGAATCGAATCATAAATCATGAATCATGAATTGAATCATGAATCATGAATCATGAATCATGAATCATGAATCATGAATCATGAATCATGAATTGAATCATGAATCATGAATCATGAATCGAATCATGAGTCATGAATCATGAATCATGAATTGAATCATAAATCATGAATCATGAATCGAATCATGAATCATGAATAGAATCATGAATCATGAATCATGAATTGAATCATGAATCATGAATCATGAATCATGAATCGAATCATGAATCATGAATCATGAATTGAATCATGAATCATGAATCATGAATTGAATCATGAATCATGAATTGAATCAGGAATCATGAATTATGAATTGAATCATGAATCATGAATCATGAATCATGAATTGAATCATGAATCATGAATCGAATCATAAATCATGAATCAAGAATCATGAATCGAATCATGAATCATAAATCGAATCATGAATTAAATCATGAATTGAATCATGAATCATGAATCATGAATCATAAATCGAATCATGAATCATGAATCATGAATCATGAATCATGAATCATGAATCATGAATCATGAATTGAATCATGAATCATGAATCATAAATCGAATCATTAATCATGAATCATGAATCGAATCATGAATCATAAATCGAATCATTAATCATGAATCATGAATCGAATCATGAATCATGAATCATGAATTGAATCATGAATCATGAATCATGACTTATGAATTGAATCATGAATCATGAATTGAATCATAAATCATGCATCATGAATCATGCATCATGAATCATAAATCGAATCATGAATCATGAATCGAATCATGAATCATGAATCATGAATTGAATCATGAATCATGAATCATAAATTGAATCATGAATCATGAATTGAATCATGAATCATGAATCGAATCATGAATCATGAATCATGAATCATGAATTGAATCATGAATCATGAACAGGGCCGGATTAAGGGAATGGAGGCCCCTGGGCTAAGGGGCCCTCCATTCCCCGTGAGGCCCCCAATGTGAGCCGTCCGCCGCCCCCCCACCCCCTGCGAGGACCCCCCCAAGCACTTACCTGTCAGTGCAGTCCTCCGTCCCGGCGCGATCGGGCCGGGGGCGCCCCCGCCCCCGACCGATCAATAATGCTGCTGAGGAGTTTGAAGGGCCCCCTGGATGCCCGAGGCCCCTGGGCTATAGCCCAGTTAGACCTCGGGTTAATCCGGCCCTGATCATGAATAATGAATTGAATCATGAATCATACATTGAATCATGAATCATGAATTGAATCATGAATCATGAATTGAATCATGAATCATGAATCGAATCATGAATCATGAATCATGAATTGAATCATGAATCATGAATCATGAATCATAAATCGAATCATGAATCATGAGTTGAATCAGGATTCGAATCATGAATTGAATTATGAATAATGAATTGAATCATGAATCATGAATCTTGAATCATGAATCATGAATTGAATCATAAATCATGAATTGAATCATGAATCATGAATCATGAATCATGAATCATGAATCATGAATCATAAATTGAATCATGAATCATGAATCGAATCATGAATCATGAATTGAATCATGAATCATGAATCATGAATCATGAAATGAATCAAGAATCATGAATCATGAATTGAATCATGAATCATGAATCATGAATCATGAATCATGAATCATGAATTGAATCATGAATCATGAATCATGAATCATGAATCATGAATCATGAATCATGAATTGAATCATGAATCCTGAATCGAATCATGAATAATGAATTGAATCATGAATCGAATCATGAATCATGAATCGTGAATTGTATCATGAATCGAATCATGAATCATGAATTGAATCATAAATCATAAATCATGAATCATGAATCATGAATCATGAATCATGAATCATGAATTGAATCATGAATCATGAATCACGAATTGAATCATGAATCATGAATCATGAATCATGAATCATGAATCATAAATCGAATCATTAATCATGAATCATGAATCGAAAAATGAATCATGAATCATGAATCATGACTTATGAATTGAATCATGAATCATGAATCATGAATTAAATCATGAATCATGAATCATTCATCATGAATCATAAATCGAATCATGAATCATGAATCGAATCATGAATCATGAATCATGAATCATGAATTGAATCATGAATCATGAATCATAAATTGAATCATGAATCATGAATTGAATCATGAATCATGAATCGAATCATGAATCATGAATCATGAATTGAATCATGAATCATGAATCATACATTGAATCATGAATCATGAATTGAATCATGAATCATGAATCGAATCATGATTCATGAATCATGAATCTTGAATCATGAATTATGAATTGAATCATGAATCATGAATTGAATCATGAATCATGAATCATGAATCATGAATCATGAATCATGAATTGAATCATGAATCATGAATCATGAATCGAATCATGAATCATGAATCAAGAATCATGAATCGAATCATGAATCATGAATCGAATCATAAATCATGAATCATGAATTGAATCATGAATCGAATCATGAATCATGATTCAAGAATCATGAATCGAATCATGAATCATGAATCGAATCATAAATCATGAATCATGAATTGAATCATGAATCATGAATCATGAATCATGAATCATGAATCATGAATCATGAATCATGAATCGAATCATGAGTCATGAATCATGAATCATGAATTGAATCATAAATCATGAATCATGAATCGAATCATGAATCATGAATAGAATCATGAATCATGAATCATGAATTGAATCATGAATCATGAATCATGAATCATGAATCGAATCATGGATCATGAATCATGAATTGAATCATGAATCATGAATCATGAATTGAATCATGAATCATGAATTGAATCAGGAATCATGAATTATGAATTGAATCATGAATCATGAATCATGAATCATGAATTGAATCATGAATCATGAATCATGAATCGAATCATAAATCATGAATCAAGAATCATGAATCGAATCATGAATCATAAATCGAATCATGAATCAAATCATGAATTGAATCATGAATCATGAATCATGAATCATAAATCGAATCATGAATTATGAATCATGAATCATGAATCATGAATCATGAATCATGAATCATGAATTGAATCATGAATCATGAATCATAAATCGAATCATTAATCATGAATCATGAATCGAATCATGAATCATGAATCATAAATCGAATCATTAATCATGAATCATGAATCGAATCATGAATCATGAATCATGAATTGAATCATGAATCATGAATCATGACTTATGAATTGAATCATGAATCATGAATCATGAATTGAATCATAAATCATGCATCATGAATCATGCATCATGAATCATAAATCGAATCATGAATCATGAATCGAATCATGATTCATGAATCATGAATCATGAATCATGAATCATGAATCATAAATCGAATCATGAATCATGAATCATGAATCGAATCATGAATCATGAATCATGAATCATGAATTGAATCATGAATCATGAATCATGAAATATGAATTGAATCATGAATCATGAATCATGAATTGAATCATGAATCTTGAATCATGAATCATGAATTGAATTATGAATCATGAATCATGAATTGAATCATGAATCATGAATCATGAATCATGAATCATGAATCATAAATCGAATCATGAATCATGAATCATGTATCGAATCATGAATCATGAATCATGAATTGAATCATGAATCATGAATCATGAATTGAATAATGAATCATGAATCATGAATCATGAATCATGAATCGAATCATAAATCATGAATCATGAATTGAATCATGAATCAAATCATGAATCATGAATCAAGAATCATGAATCGAATCATGAATCATGAATCAAATCATAAATCATGAATCATGAATTGAATCATGAATCATGAATCATGAATCATGAATCATGAATTGAATCATGAATCATGAATCATGAATCGAATCATGAGTCATGAATCATGAATTGAATCATGAATCATGAATCATGAATCGAATCATGAATCATGAATCAAGAATCATGAATCATGAATCAAGAATCATGAATCGAATCATGAACCATGAATCGAATCATGAATCATGAATCGAATCATGAATCATGAATCATGAATTGAATCATGAATCATGAATCATGAATCATGAATCATGAATTGAATCATGAATCATGAATCATGAATTGAATCATAAATCATGAATCAAGAATCATGAATCGAATCATGAATCATGAGTTGAATCAGGATTCGAATCATGAATTGAATTATGAATCATGAATTGAATCATGAATCATGAATCTTGAATCATGAATCATGAATTGAATCATGAATCATGAATTGAATCATGAATCATGAATCATGAATCATGAATTGAATCATAAATCATGAATCATGAATCGAATCATGAATCATGAATCAAGAATCATGAATCGAATCATGAATCATGAATCAAATCATAAATCATGAATCATGAATTGAATCATGAATCATGAATCATGAATCATGAATTGAATCATGAATCATGAATCATGAATCGAATCATGAGTCATGAATCATGAATTGAATCATGAATCATGAATCATGAATCGAATCATGAATCATGAATCAAGAATCATGAATCATGAATCAAGAATCATGAATCGAATCATGAACCATGAATCGAATCATGAATCATGAATCGAATCATGAATCATGAATCATGAATTGAATCATGAATCATGAATCATGAATCATGAATCATGAATCATGAATTGAATCATGAATCATGAATCATGAATTGAATCATAAATCATGAATCAAGAATCATGAATCGAATCATGAATCATGAATCGAATCATAAATCAAATCATGAATTGAATCATGAATCATGAATCATGAATCATAAATCGAATCATGAATCATGAATCATGAATCATGAATCATGAATCATGAATTGAATCATGAATCATGAATTGAATCATGAATCATGAATCATGATTCATGAATCATGAATCATAAATCGAATCATTAATCATGAATCATGAATCGAATCATGAATCATGAATCATGAATTGAATCATGAATCATGAATCATGACTTATGAATTGAATCATGAATCATGAATCATGAATTGAATCATGAGTCATGAATCATGAATCATGCATCATGAATCATAAATCGAATCATGAATCATGAATCATGAATCATGAATTGAATCATGAATCATGAATCATACATTGAATCATGAATCATGAATTGAATCATGAATCATGAATTGAATCATGAATCATGAATCGAATCATGAATCATGAATCAAGAATCATGAATCGAATCATGAATCATGAATCGAATCATAAATCATGAATCATGAATTGAATCATGAATCGAATCATGAATCATGAATCAAGAATCATGAATCGAATCATGAATCATGAATCGAATCATAAATCATGAATCATGAATTGAATCATGAATCATGAATCATGAATCATGAATCATGAATCATGAATTGAATCATGAATCATGAATCATGAATCGAATCATAAATCATGAATCATGAATTGAATCATGAATCGAATCATGAATCATGAATCAAGAATCATGAATCGAATCATGAATCATGAATCGAATCATAAATCATGAATCATGAATTGAATCATGAATCATGAATCATGAATCATGAATCATGAATTGAATCATGAATCATGAATCATGAATCGAATCATGAATCATGAATTGAATCAGGAATCATGAATTATGAATTGAATCATGAATCATGAATCATGAATCATGAATTGAATCATGAATCATGAATCATGAATCGAATCATAAATCATGAATCAAGAATCATGAATCGAATCATGAATCATAAATCGAATCATGAATCAAATCATGAATTGAATCATGAATCATGAATCATGAATCATAAATCGAATCATGAATCATGAATCATGAATCATGAATCATGAATCATGAATTGAATCATGAATCATGAATCATAAATCGAATCATTAATCATGAATCATGAATCGAATCATGAATCATAAATCGAATCATTAATCATGAATCATGAATCGAATCATGAATCATGAATCATGAATTGAATCATGAATCATGACTTATGAATTGAATCATGAATCATGAATCATGAATTGAATCATAAATCATGCATCATGAATCATGCATCATGAATCATAAATCGAATCATGAATCATGAATCGAATCATGAATCATGAATCATGAATTGAATCATGAATCATGAATCATAAATTGAATCATGAATTATGAATTGAATCATGAATCATGAATTGAATCATGAATCATGAATCATGAATCATGAATCATGAATCATGAATTGAATCATGAATCATGAATCGAATCATGAATCATGAATCAAGAATCATGAATCGAATCATGAATCATGAATCGAATCATAAATCATGAATCATGAATTGAATCATGAATCGAATCATGAATCATGAATCAAGAATCATGAATCAAATCATGAATCATGAATCGAATCATAAATCATGAATCATGAATTGAATCATGAATCATGAATCATGAATCATGAATCATGAATCATGAATCATGAATTGAATCATGAATCATGAATCATGAATCGAATCATGAGTCATGAATCATGAATTGAATCATGAATCATGAATCATGAATCATGAATCATGAATTGAATCATGAATCATGAATCGAATCATGAATCATGAATCAAGAATCATGAATCGAATCATGAATCATGAATCGAATCATAAATCATGAATCATGAATTGAATCATGAATCGAATCATGAATCATGAATCAAGAATCATGAATCGAATCATGAATCATGAATCGAATCATAAATCATGAATCATGAATTGAATCATGAATCATGAATCATGAATCATGAATCATGAATCATGAATCATGAATTGAATCATGAATCATGAATTGAATCATGAATCATGAATCATGATTCATGAATCATGAATCATAAATCGAATCATTAATCATGAATCATGAATCGAATCATGAATCATGAATCATGAATTGAATCATGAATCATGAATCATGACTTATGAATTGAATCATGAATCATGAATCATGAATTGAATCATGAGTCATGAATCATGAATTGAATCATGAATCATGAATCGAATCATGAATCATAAATTGAATCATGAATCATGAATCGAATCATGAATCATGAATCATGAATCATGAATTGAATCATGAATCATGAATCATACATTGAATCATGAATCATGAATTGAATCATGAATCATGAATTGAATCATGAATCATGAATCGAATCATGAATCATGAATCAAGAATCATGAATCGAATCATGAATCATGAATCGAATCATAAATCATGAATCATGAATTGAATCATGAATCATGAATCATGAATCATGAATCAAGAATCATGAATCGAATCATGAATCATGAATCATGAATCATACATTGAATCATGAATCATGAATTGAATCATGAATCATGAATCATGAATCATGAATCATGAATCATGAATCATGAATTGAATCATGAATCATGAATCATGAATCGAATCATGAGTCATGAATCATGAATCATGAATTGAATCATAAATCATGAATCATGAATCGAATCATGAATCATGAATAGAATCATGAATCATGAATCATGAATTGAATCATGAATCATGAATCATGAATCATGAATCGAATCATGAATCATGAATCATGAATTGAATCATGAAGCATGAATCATGAATTGAATCATGAATCATGAATTGAATCAGGAATCATGAATTATGAATTGAATCATGAATCATGAATCATGAATCATGAATTGAATCATGAATCATGAATCATGAATCGAATCATAAATCATGAATCAAGAATCATGAATCGAATCATGAATCATAAATCGAATCATGAATCAAATCATGAATTGAATCATGAATCATGAATCATGAATCATAAATCGAATCATGAATCATGAATCATGAATCATGAATCATGAATCATGAATCATGAATCATGAATTGAATCATGAATCATGAATCATAAATCGAATCATTAATCATGAATCATGAATCGAATCATGAATCATAAATCGAATCATTAATCATGAATCATGAATCGAATCATGAATCATTAATCATGAATTATGAATTGAATCATGAATCATGAATTGAATCATGAATCATGAATCATGAATCATGAATCATGAATCATGAATTGAATCATGAATCATGAATCGAATCATGAATCATGAATCAAGAATCATGAATCGAATCATGAATCATGAATCGAATCATAAATCATGAATCATGAATTGAATCATGAATCAAATCATGAATCATGAATCAAGAATCATGAATTGAATCATGAATCATGAATCGAATCATAAATCATGAATCATGAATTGAATCATGAATCATGAATCATGAATCATGAATCATGAATCATGAATCATGAATTGAATCATGAATCATGAATCATGAATCGAATCATGAGTCATGAATCATGAATCATGAATTGAATCATAAATCATGAATCATGAATCGAATCATGAATCATGAATAGAATCATGAATCATGAATCATGAATTGAATCATGAATCATGAATCATGAATCATGAATCGAGTCATGATTCATGAATCATGAATCTTGAATCATGAATTATGAATTGAATCATGAATCATGAATTGAATCATGAATCATGAATCATGAATCATGAATCATGAATTGAATCATGAATCATGAATCGAATCATGAATCATGAATCAAGAATCATGAATCGAATCATGAATCATGAATCGAATCATAAATCATGAATCATGAATTGAATCATGAATCGAATCATGAATCATGAATCAAGAATCATGAATCGAATCATGAATCATGAATCGAATCATAAATCATGAATCATGAATTGAATCATGAATCATGAATCATGAATCATGAATCATGAATCATGAATCATGAATTGAATCATGAATCATGAATCATGAATCGAATCATGAGTCATGAATCATGAATCATGAATTGAATCATAAATCATGAATCATGAATCGAATCATGAATCATGAATAGAATCATGAATCATGAATCATGAATTGAATCATGAATCATGAATCATGAATCATGAATCAAATCATGAATCATGAATCATGAATTGAATCATGAATCATGAATCATGAATTGAATCATGAATCATGAATTGAATCAGGAATCATGAATTATGAATTGAATCATGAATCATGAATCATGAATCATGAATTGAATCATGAATCATGAATCATGAATCGAATCATAAATCATGAATCAAGAATCATGAATCGAATCATGAATCATAAATCGAATCATGAATCAAATCATGAATTGAATCATGAATCATGAATCATGAATCATAAATCGAATCATGAATCATGAATCATGAATCATGAATCATGAATCATGAATCATGAATCATGAATTGAATCATGAATCATGAATCATAAATCGAATCATTAATCATGAATCATGAATCGAATCATGAATCATAAATCGAATCATTAATCATGAATCATGAATCGAATCATGAATCATGAATCATGAATTGAATCATGAATCATGAATCATGACTTATGAATTGAATCATGAATCATGAATCATGAATTGAATCATAAATCATGCATCATGAATCATGCATCATGAATCATAAATCGAATCATGAATCATGAATCGAATCATGAATCATGAATCATGAATTGAATCATGAATCATGAATCATAAATTGAATCATGAATCATGAATTGAATCATGAATCATGAATCGAATTATGAATCATGAATCATGAATCATGAATTGAATCATGAATCATGAACAGGGCCGGATTAAGGGAATGGAGGCCCCTGGGCTAAGGGGCCCTCCATTCCCCGTGAGGCCCCCAATGTGAGCCGTCCGCCGCCCCCCACCCCCTGCGAGGACCCCCCCAAGCACTTACCTGTCAGTGCAGTCCTCCGTCCCGGCGCGATCGGGCCGGGGGCGCCCCCGCCCCCGACCGATCAATAATGCTGCTGAGGAGTTTGAAGGGCCCCCTGGATGCCCGAGGCCCCTGGGCTATAGCCCAGTTAGACCTCGGGTTAATCCGGCCCTGATCATGAATCATGAATTGAATCATGAATCATACATTGAATCATGAATCATGAATTGAATCATGAATCATGAATCGAATCATGAATCATGAATCATGAATTGAATCATGAATCATGAATCATGAATCATAAATCGAATCATGAATCATGAGTTGAATCAGGATTCGAATCATGAATTGAATTATGAATAATGAATTGAATCATGAATCATGAATCTTGAATCATGAATCATGAATTGAATCATAAATCATGAATTGAATCATGAATCATGAATCATGAATCATGAATCATGAATCATGAATCATAAATTGAATCATGAATCATGAATCGAATCATGAATCATGAATTGAATCATGAATCATGAATCATGAATCATGAAATGAATCAAGAATCATGAATCATGAATTGAATCATGAATCATGAATCGAATCATGAATCATGAATCATGAATTGAATCATGAATCATGAATCATGAATCATGAATCATGAATCATGAATCATGAATTGAATCATGAATCCTGAATCGAATCATGAATAATGAATTGAATCATGAATCGAATCATGAATCATGAATCGTGAATTGTATCATGAATCGAATCATGAATCATGAATCATGAATTGAATCATAAATCATAAATCATGAATTGAATCATGAATCATGAATCATGAATCATGAATCATGAATCATGAATCATGAATCATGAATTGAATCATGAATCATGAATCACGAATTGAATCATGAATCATGAATCATGAATCATGAATCATGAATCATAAATCGAATCATTAATCATGAATCATGAATCGAAAAATGAATCATGAATCATGAATTGAATCATGAATCATGAATCATGACTTATGAATTGAATCATGAATCATGAATCATGAATTAAATCATGAATCATGAATCATTAATCATGAATCATAAATCGAATCATGAATCATGAATCGAATCATGAATCATGAATCATGAATCATGAATTGAATCATGAATCATGAATCATAAATTGAATCATGAATCATGAATTGAATCATGAATCATGAATCGAATCATGAATCATGAATCATGAATTGAATCATGAATCATGAATCATACATTGAATCATGAATCATGAATTGAATCATGAATCATGAATCGAATCATGAATCATGAATTGAATCATGAATCATGAATCATGAATCATGAATCGAGTCATGATTCATGAATCATGAATCTTGAATCATGAATTATGAATTGAATCATGAATCATGAATTGAATCATGAATCATGAATCATGAATCATGAATCATGAATCATGAATTGAATCATGAATCATGAATCGAATCATGAATCATGAATCAAGAATCATGAATCGAATCATGAATCATGAATCGAATCATAAATCATGAATCATGAATTGAATCATGAATCGAATCATGAATCATGAATCAAGAATCGAATCATGAATCATGAATCGAATCATAAATCATGAATCATGAATTGAATCATGAATCATGAATCATGAATCATGAATCATGAATCATGAATCATGAATTGAATCATGAATCATGAATCATGAATCGAATCATGAGTCATGAATCATGAATCATGAATTGAATCATAAATCATGAATCATGAATCGAATCATGAATCATGAATAGAATCATGAATCATGAATCATGAATTGAATCATGAATCATGAATCATGAATCATGAATCGAATCATGAATCATGAATCATGAATTGAATCATGAATCATGAATCATGAATTGAATCATGAATCATGAATTGAATCAGGAATCATGAATTATGAATTGAATCATGAATCATGAATCATGAATCATGAATTGAATCATGAATCATGAATCATGAATCGAATCATAAATCATGAATCAAGAATCATGAATCGAATCATGAATCATAAATCGAATCATGAATTAAATCATGAATTGAATCATGAATCATGAATCATGAATCATAAATCGAATCATGAATCATGAATCATGAATCATGAATCATGAATCATGAATCATGAATCATGAATTGAATCATGAATCATGAATCATAAATCGAATCATTAATCATGAATCATGAATCGAATCATGAATCATAAATCGAATCATTAATCATGAATCATGAATCGAATCATGAATCATGAATCATGAATTGAATCATGAATCATGAATCATGACTTATGAATTGAATCATGAATCATGAATTGAATCATAAATCATGCATCATGAATCATGCATCATGAATCATAAATCGAATCATGAATCATGAATCGAATCATGAATCATGAATCATGAATTGAATCATGAATCATGAATCATAAATTGAATCATGAATCATGAATTGAATCATGAATCATGAATCGAATCATGAATCATGAATCATGAATCATGAATTGAATCATGAATCATGAACAGGGCCGGATTAAGGGAATGGAGGCCCCTGGGCTAAGGGGCCCTCCATTCCCCGTGAGGCCCCCAATGTGAGCCGTCCGCCGCCCCCCACCCCCTGCGAGGACCCCCCCAAGCACTTACCTGTCAGTGCAGTCCTCCGTCCCGGCGCGATCGGGCCGGGGGCGCCCCCGCCCCCGACCGATCAATAATGCTGCTGAGGAGTTTGAAGGGCCCCCTGGATGCCCGAGGCCCCTGGGCTATAGCCCAGTTAGACCTCGGGTTAATCCGGCCCTGATCATGAATCATGAATTGAATCATGAATCATACATTGAATCATGAATCATGAATTGAATCATGAATCATGAATTGAATCATGAATCATGAATCGAATCATGAATCATGAATCATGAATTGAATCATGAATCATGAATCATGAATCATAAATCGAATCATGAATCATGAGTTGAATCAGGATTCGAATCATGAATTGAATTATGAATAATGAATTGAATCATGAATCATGAATCTTGAATCATGAATCATGAATTGAATCATAAATCATGAATTGAATCATGAATCATGAATCATGAATCATGAATCATGAATCATGAATCATAAATTGAATCATGAATCATGAATCGAATCATGAATCATGAATTGAATCATGAATCATGAATCATGAATCATGAAATGAATCAAGAATCATGAATCATGAATTGAATCATGAATCATGAATCATGAATCATGAATCATGAATCATGAATTGAATCATGAATCATGAATCATGAATCATGAATCATGAATCATGAATCATGAATTGAATCATGAATCCTGAATCGAATCATGAATAATGAATTGAATCATGAATCGAATCATGAATCATGAATCGTGAATTGTATCATGAATCGAATCATGAATCATGAATCATGAATTGAATCATAAATCATAAATCATGAATCATGAATCATGAATCATGAATCATGAATCATGAATTGAATCATGAATCATGAATCACGAATTGAATCATGAATCATGAATCATGAATCATGAATCATGAATCATAAATCGAATCATTAATCATGAATCATGAATCGAAAAATGAATCATGAATCATGAATCATGACTTATGAATTGAATCATGAATCATGAATCATGAATTAAATCATGAATCATGAATCATTCATCATGAATCATAAATCGAATCATGATTCATGAATCGAATCATGAATCATGAATCATGAATCATGAATTGAATCATGAATCATGAATCATAAATTGAATCATGAATCATGAATTGAATCATGAATCATGAATCGAATCATGAATCATGAATCATGAATTGAATCATGAATCATGAATCATACATTGAATCATGAATCATGAATTGAATCATGAATCATGAATCGAATCATGATTCATGAATCATGAATCTTGAATCATGAATTATGAATTGAATCATGAATCATGAATTGAATCATGAATCATGAATCATGAATCATGAATCATGAATCATGAATTGAATCATGAATCATGAATCATGAATCGAATCATGAATCATGAATCAAGAATCATGAATCGAATCATGAATCATGAATCGAATCATAAATCATGAATCATGAATTGAATCATGAATCGAATCATGAATCATGATTCAAGAATCATGAATCGAATCATGAATCATGAATCGAATCATAAATCATGAATCATGAATTGAATCATGAATCATGAATCATGAATCATGAATCATGAATCATGAATCATGAATCATGAATCATGAATCGAATCATGAGTCATGAATCATGAATCATGAATTGAATCATAAATCATGAATCATGAATCGAATCATGAATCATGAATAGAATCATGAATCATGAATCATGAATTGAATCATGAATCATGAATCATGAATCATGAATCGAATCATGGATCATGAATCATGAATTGAATCATGAATCATGAATCATGAATTGAATCATGAATCATGAATTGAATCAGGAATCATGAATTATGAATTGAATCATGAATCATGAATTGAATCATGAATCATGAATCATGAATCGAATCATAAATCATGAATCAAGAATCATGAATCGAATCATGAATCATAAATCGAATCATGAATCAAATCATGAATTGAATCATGAATCATGAATCATGAATCATAAATCGAATCATGAATTATGAATCATGAATCATGAATCATGAATCATGAATCATGAATCATGAATTGAATCATGAATCATGAATCATAAATCGAATCATTAATCATGAATCATGAATCATGAATCGAATCATGAATCATGAATCATAAATCGAATCATTAATCATGAATCATGAATCGAATCATGAATCATGAATCATGAATTGAATCATGAATCATGAATCATGACTTATGAATTGAATCATGAATCATGAATCATGAATTGAATCATAAATCATGCATCATGAATCATGCATCATGAATCATAAATCGAATCATGAATCATGAATCGAATCATGAATCATGAATTAAATCATGAATCATGAATCATAAATTGAACATTGAATCATGATTTGAATCATGAATCATGAATCGAATCATGAATCATGAATCATGAATCGAATCATAAATCATGAATCAAGAATCATGAATCGAATCATGAATCATAAATCGAATCATGAATCAAATCATGAATTGAATCATGAATCATGAATCATGAATCATAAATCGAATCATGAATTATGAATCATGAATCATGAATCATGAATCATGAATCATGAATCATGAATTGAATCATGAATCATGAATCATAAATCGAATCATTAATCATGAATCATGAATCGAATCATGAATCATGAATCATGAATCATAAATCGAATCATTAATCATGAATCATGAATCGAATCATGAATCATGAATCATGAATTGAATCATGAATCATGAATCATGACTTATGAATTGAATCATGAATCATGAATCATGAATTGAATCATAAATCATGCATCATGAATCATGCATCATGAATCATAAATCGAATCATGAATCATGAATCGAATCATGAATCATGAATTAAATCATGAATCATGAATCATAAATTGAATCATGAATCATGAATTGAATCATGAATCATGAATCGAATCATGAATCATGAATCATGAATTGAATCATGAATCATGAACAGGGCCGGATTAAGGGAATGGAGGCCCCTGGGCTAAGGGGCCCTCCATTCCCCGTGAGGCCCCCAATGTGAGCCGTCTGCCGCCCCCCACCCCCTGCGAGGACCCCCCCAAGCACTTACCTGTCAGTGCAGTCCTCCGTCCCGGCGCGATCGGGCCGGGGGCGCCCCCGCCCCCGACCGATCAATAATGCTGCTGAGGAGTTTGAAGGGCCCCCTGGATGCCCGAGGCCCCTGGGCTATAGCCCAGTTAGACCTCGGGTTAATCCGGCCCTGATCATGAATCATGAATTGAATCATGAATCATACATTGAATCATGAATCATGAATTGAATCATGAATCATGAATTGAATCATGAATCATGAATCGAATCATGAATCATGAATCATGAATTGAATCATGAATCATGAATCATGAATCATAAATCGAATCATGAATCATGAGTTGAATCAGGATTCGAATCATGAATTGAATTATGAATCATAAATCATGAATCATGAATTGAATCATGAATCGAATCATGAATCATGAATCAAGAATCATGAATCGAATCATGAATCATGAATCGAATCATAAATCATGAATCATGAATTGAATCATGAATCATGAATCATGAATCATGAATCATAAATCATGAATCATGAATTGAATCATGAATCATGAATCATGAATCATGAATCATGAATCATGAATTGAATCATGAATCATGAATCATGAATCGAATCATAAATCATGAATTGAATCATGAATCATGAATCATGAATCATAAATCGAATCATGAATCATGAATCATGAATCATGAATCATGAATCATGAATTGAATCATGAATCATGAATTGAATCATGAATCATGAATCATGATTCATGAATCATGATTCATGAATCATGAATCATAAATCGAATCATTAATCATGAATCATGAATCGAATCATGAATCATGAATCATGAATTGAATCATGAATCATGAATCATGACTTATGAATTGAATCATGAATCATGAATCATGAATTGAATCATGAGTCATGAATCATGAATTGAATCATGAATCATGAATCGAATCATGAATCATAAATTGAATCATGAATCATGAATTGAATCATGAATCATGAATCGAATCATGAATCATGAATCATGAATCATGAATTGAATCATGAATCATGAATCATACATTGAATCATGAATCATGAATTGAATCATGAATCATGAATTGAATCATGAATCATGAATCGAATCATGAATCATGAATCAAGAATCATGAATCGAATCATGAATCATGAATCGAATCATAAATCATGAATCATGAATTGAATCATGAATCGAATCATGAATCATGAATCAAGAATCATGAATCGAATCATGAATCATGAATCATGAATCATACATTGAATCATGAATCATGAATTGAATCATGAATCATGAATCATGAATCATGAATCATGAATCATGAATCATGAATTGAATCATGAATCATGAATCATGAATCGAATCATGAGTCATGAATCATGAATCATGAATTGAATCATAAATCATGAATCATGAATCGAATCATGAATCATGAATAGAATCATGAATCTTGAATCATGAATTGAATCATGAATCATGAATCATGAATCATGAATCGAATCATGAATCATGAATCATGAATTGAATCATGAAGCATGAATCATGAATTGAATCATGAATCATGAATTGAATCAGGAATCATGAATTATGAATTGAATCATGAATCATGAATCATGAATCATGAATTGAATCATGAATCATGAATCATGAATCGAATCATAAATCATGAATCAAGAATCATGAATCGAATCATGAATCATAAATCGAATCATGAATCAAATCATGAATTGAATCATGAATCATGAATCATGAATCATAAATCGAATCATGAATCATGAATCATGAATCATGAATCATGAATCATGAATTGAAGCATGAATCATGAATCATAAATCGAATCATTAATCATGAATCATGAATCGAATCATGAATCATAAATCGAATCATTAATCATGAATCATGAATCGAATCATGAATCATGAATCATGAATTATGAATTGAATCATGAATCATGAATTGAATCATGAATCATGAATCATGAATCATGAATCATGAATCATGAATTGAATCATGAATCATGAATCGAATCATGAATCATGAATCAAGAATCATGAATCGAATCATGAATCATGAATCGAATCATAAATCATGAATCATGAATTGAATCATGAATCGAATCATGAATCATGAATCAAGAATCATGAATTGAATCATGAATCATGAATCGAATCATAAATCATGAATCATGAATTGAATCATGAATCATGAATCATGAATCATGAATCATGAATCATGAATTGAATCATGAATCATGAATCATGAATCGAATCATGAGTCATGAATCATGAATCATGAATTGAATCATAAATCATGAATCATGAATCGAATCATGAATCATGAATAGAATCATGAATCATGAATCATGAATTGAATCATGAATCATGAATCATGAATCATGAATCGAGTCATGATTCATGAATCATGAATCTTGAATCATGAATTATGAATTGAATCATGAATCATGAATTGAATCATGAATCATGAATCATGAATCATGAATCATGAATCATGAATTGAATCATGAATCATGAATCGAATCATGAATCATGAATCAAGAATCATGAATCGAATCATGAATCATGAATCGAATCATAAATCATGAATCATGAATTGAATCATGAATCGAATCATGAATCATGAATCAAGAATCATGAATCGAATCATGAATCATGAATCGAATCATAAATCATGAATCATGAATTGAATCATGAATCATGAATCATGAATCATGAATCATGAATCATGAATTGAATCATGAATCATGAATCATGAATCGAATCATGAGTCATGAATCATGAATCATGAATTGAATCATAAATCATGAATCATGAATCGAATCATGAATCATGAATAGAATCATGAATCATGAATTGAATCATGAATCATGAATCATGAATCGAATCATGAATCATGAATCATGAATTGAATCATGAATCATGAATCATGAATTGAATCATGAATCATGAATTGAATCAGGAATCATGAATTATGAATTGAATCATGAATCATGAATCATGAATCATGAATTGAATCATGAATCATGAATCATGAATCGAATCATAAATCATGAATCAAGAATCATGAATCGAATCATGAATCATAAATCGAATCATGAATCAAATCATGAATTGAATCATGAATCATGAATCATGAATCATAAATCGAATCATGAATCATGAATCATGAATCATGAATCATGAATTGAATCATGAATCATGAATCATAAATCGAATCATTAATCATGAATCATGAATCGAATCATGAATCATAAATCGAATCATTAATCATGAATCATGAATCGAATCATGAATCATGAATCATGAATTGAATCATGAATCATGAATCATGACTTATGAATTGAATCATGAATCATGAATCATGAATTGAATCATAAATCATGCATCATGAATCATGCATCATGAATCATAAATCGAATCATGAATCATGAATCGAATCATGAATCATGAATCATGAATTGAATCATGAATCATGAATCATAAATTGAATCATGAATCATGAATTGAATCATGAATCATGAATCGAATCATGAGTCATGAATCATGAATCATGAATTGAATCATGAATCATGAACAGGGCCGGATTAAGGGAATGGAGGCCCCTGGGCTAAGGGGCCCTCCATTCCCCGTGAGGCCCCCAATGTGAGCCGTCCGCCGCCCCCCACCCCCTGCGAGGACCCCCCCAAGCACTTACCTGTCAGTGCAGTCCTCCGTCCCGGCGCGATCGGGCCGGGGGCGCCCCCGCCCCCGACCGATCAATAATGCTGCTGAGGAGTTTGAAGGGCCCCCTGGATGCCCGAGGCCCCTGGGCTATAGCCCAGTTAGACCTCGGGTTAATCCGGCCCTGATCATGAATCATGAATTGAATCATGAATCATACATTGAATCATGAATCATGAATTGAATCATGAATCATGAATTGAATCATGAATCATGAATCGAATCATGAATCATGAATCATGAATTGAATCATGAATCATGAATCATGAATCATAAATCGAATCATGAATCATGAGTTGAATCAGGATTCGAATCATGAATTGAATTATGAATAATGAATTGAATCATGAATCATGAATCTTGAATCATGAATCATGAATTGAATCATAAATCATGAATTGAATCATGAATCATGAATCATGAATCATGAATCATGAATCATGAATCATAAATTGAATCATGAATCATGAATCGAATCATGAATCATGAATTGAATCATGAATCATGAATCATGAATCATGAAATGAATCAAGAATCATGAATCATGAATTGAATCATGAATCATGAATCGAATCATGAATCATGAATCATGAATTGAATCATGAATCATGAATCATGAATCATGAATCATGAATCATGAATTGAATCATGAATCCTGAATCGAATCATAAATAATGAATTGAATCATGAATCGAATCATGAATCATGAATCGTGAATTGTATCATGAATCGAATCATGAATCATGAATCATGAATTGAATCATAAATCATAAATCATGAATTGAATCATGAATCATGAATCATGAATCATGAATCATGAATCATGAATCATGAATTGAATCATGAATCATGAATCACGAATTGAATCATGAATCATGAATCATGAATCATGAATCATGAATCATAAATCGAATCATTAATCATGAATCATGAATCGAAAAATGAATCATGAATCATGAATTGAATCATGAATCATGAATCATGACTTATGAATTGAATCATGAATCATGAATCATGAATTAAATCATGAATCATGAATCATTCATCATGAATCATAAATCGAATCATGAATCATGAATCGAATCATGAATCATGAATCATGAATCATGAATTGAATCATGAATCATGAATCATAAATTGAATCATGAATCATGAATTGAATCATGAATCATGAATCGAATCATGAATCATGAATCATATGAATTGAATCATGAATCATGAATCATACATTGAATCATGAATCATGAATTGAATCATGAATCATGAATCGAATCATGAATCATGAATCATGAATTGAATCATGAATCATGAATCATGAATCATGAATCATAAATCGAATCATGAATCATGAGTTGAATCAGGATTCAAATCATGAATTGAATTATGAATCATGAATTGAATCATGAATCATAAATCTTGAATCATGAATCATGAATTGAATCATGAATCATGAATTGAATCATGAATCATGAATCGAATCATGAATCATGAATCATGAATCATGAATTGAATCATGAATCATGAATCATACATTGAATCATGAATCATGAATTGAATCATGAATCATGAATCGAATCATGATTCATGAATCATGAATCTTGAATCATGAATTATGAATTGAATCATGAATCATGAATTGAATCATGAATCATGAATCATGAATCATGAATCATGAATTGAATCATGAATCATGAATCATGAATCGAATCATGAATCATGAATCAAGAATCATGAATCGAATCATGAATCATGAATCGAATCATAAATCATGAATCATGAATTGAATCATGAATCGAATCATGAATCATGAATCAAGAATCATGAATCGAATCATGAATCATGAATCGAATCATAAATCATGAATCATGAATTGAATCATGAATCATGAATCATGAATCATGAATCATGAATCATGAATCATGAATTGAATCATGAATCATGAATCATGAATCGAATCATGAGTCATGAATCATGAATCATGAATTGAATCATAAATCATGAATCATGAATCGAATCATGAATCATGAATAGAATCATGAATCATGAATCATGAATTGAATCATGAATCATGAATCATGAATCATGAATCGAATCATGGATCATGAATCATGAATTGAATCATGAATCATGAATCATGAATTGAATCATGAATCATGAATTGAATCAGGAATCATGAATTATGAATTGAATCATGAATCATGAATCATGAATCATGAATTGAATCATGAATCATGAATCATGAATCGAATCATAAATCATGAATCAAGAATCATGAATCGAATCATGAATCATAAATCGAATCATGAATCAAATCATGAATTGAATCATGAATCATGAATCATGAATCATAAATCGAATCATGAATTATGAATCATGAATCATGAATCATGAATCATGAATCATGAATCATGAATTGAATCATGAATCATGAATCATAAATCGAATCATTAATCATGAATCATGAATCGAATCATGAATCATGAATCATGAATCATAAATCGAATCATTAATCATGAATCATGAATCGAATCATGAATCATGAATCATGAATTGAATCATGAATCATGAATCATGACTTATGAATTGAATCATGAATCATGAATCATGAATTGAATCATAAATCATGCATCATGAATCATGCATCATGAATCATAAATCGAATCATGAATCATGAATCGAATCATGAATCATGAATTAAATCATGAATCATGAATCATAAATTGAATCATGAATCATGAATTGAATCATGAATCATGAATCGAATCATGAATCATGAATCATGAATCATGAATTGAATCATGAATCATGAACAGGGCCGGATTAAGGGAATGGAGGCCCCTGGGCTAAGGGGCCCTCCATTCCCCGTGAGGCCCCCAATGTGAGCCGTCTGCCGCCCCCCACCCCCTGCGAGGACCCCCCCAAGCACTTACCTGTCAGTGCAGTCCTCCGTCCCGGCGCGATCGGGCCGGGGGCGCCCCCGCCCCCGACCGATCAATAATGCTGCTGAGGAGTTTGAAGGGCCCCCTGGATGCCCGAGGCCCCTGGGCTATAGCCCAGTTAGACCTCGGGTTAATCCGGCCCTGATCATGAATCATGAATTGAATCATGAATCATACATTGAATCATGAATCATGAATTGAATCATGAATCATGAATTGAATCATGAATCATGAATCGAATCATGAATCATGAATCATGAATTGAATCATGAATCATGAATCATGAATCATAAATCGAATCATGAATCATGAGTTGAATCAGGATTCGAATCATGAATTGAATTATGAATAATGAATTGAATCATGAATCATGAATCTTGAATCATGAATCATGAATTGAATCATAAATCATGAATTGAATCATGAATCATGAATCATGAATCATGAATCATGAATCATGAATTGAATCATGAATCATGAATCATGAATCGAATCATGAATCATGAATTGAATCATGAATCATGAATCATGAATCATGAAATGAATCAAGAATCATGAATCATGAATTGAATCATGAATCATGAATCGAATCATGAATCATGAATCATGAATTGAATCATGAATCATGAATCATGAATCATGAATCATGAATCATGAATCATGAATTGAATCATGAATCATGAATCGAATCATGAATAATGAATTGAATCATGAATCGAATCATGAATCATGAATCATGAATTGTATCATGAATCGAATCATGAATCATGAATCATGAATTGAATCATAAATCATAAATCATGAATTGAATCATGAATCATGAATCATGAATCATAAATCGAATCATGAATCATGAATCATGAATCATGAATCATGAATTGAATCATGAATCACAAATTGAATCATGAATCATGAATCATGAATCATGAATCATGAATCATAAATCGAATCATTAATCATGAATCATGAATCGAAAAATGAATCATGAATCATGAATTGAATCATGAATCATGAATCATGACTTATGAATTGAATCATGAATCATGAATCATGAATTAAATCATGAATCATGAATCATTCATCATGAATCATAAATCGAATCATGTATCATGAATCGAATCATGAATCATGAATCATGAATCATGAATTGAATCATGAATCATGAATCATAAATTGAATCATGAATCATGAATTGAATCATGAATCATGAATCGAATCATGAATCATGAATCATAAATCATGAATTGAATCATGAATCATGAATCATACATTGAATCATGAATCATGAATTGAATCATGAATCATGAATCGAATCATGAATCATGAATCATGAATTGAATCATGAATCATGAATCATGAATCATGAATCATAAATCGAATCATGAATCATGAGTTGAATCAGGATTCGAATCATGAATTGAATTATGAATCATGAATTGAATCATGAATCATGAATCTTGAATCATGAATCATGAATTGAATCATGAATCATGAATTGAATCATGAATCATGAATCATAAATCGAATCATGAATCATGAATCATGAATCATAAATCGAATCATGAATCATGAATCATGAATCATGAATCATGAATTGAATCATGAATCATGAATCATGAATCATGAATCATGAATCATAAATCAAATCATTATTCATGAATCAAATCATGAATCATGAATCATGAATTGAATCATGAATCATGAATCATGACTTATGAATTAAATCATGAATCATGAATCATGAATTAAATCATGAATCATGAATCATGAATCATTCATCATGAATCATAAATCGAATCATGAATCATGAATCGAATCATGAATCATGAATCGAATCATGAATCATGAATCATGAATCATGAATTGAATCATGAATCATGAATCATAAATTGAATCATGAATCATGAATTGAATCATGAATCATGAATCAAATCATGAATCATGAATCATGAATCATGAATTGAATCATGAATCATGAATCATACATTGAATCATGAATCATGAATTGAATCATGAATCATGAATCATGAATCATGATTCATAAATCGAATCATGAATCATGAGTTGAATCAGGATTCGAATAATGAATTGAATTATGAATCATGAATTGAATCATGAATCATGAATCTTGAATCATGAATCATGAATTGAATCATGAATCATGAATTGAATCATGAATCATGAATCATGAATCATGAATTGAATCATGAATCATGAATCATGAATCGAATCATGAATCATGAATCAAGAATCATGAATCGAATCATGAATCATGAATCATGAATCATAAATCATGAATTGAATCATGAATCATGAATCATGAATTGAATCATGAATCATGAATCATGAATCATGAATCATGAATTGAATCATTAATCATGAATCATGAATCATGAATCATGAATCATGAATTATGAATCTTAAATCGAATCATGAATCGTGAATCATGAATCATAAATTGAATCATGAATCATGAATCATGAATCGAATCATGAATCATGAATCATGAATTGAATCATGAATCATGAATCATGAAATATGAATTGAATCATGAATCATGAATCATGAATTGAATCATGAATCTTGAATCATGAATCATGAATTGAATTATGAATCATGAATCATGAATTGAATCATGAATCATGAATCATGAATCATGAATCATGAATCATAAATCGAATCATGAATCATGAATCATGAATCGAATCATGAATCATGAATTGAATCATGAATCATGAATCATGAATTGAATAATGAATCATGAATCATGAATTGAATCATGAATCATGAATCATGAATCATAAATCGAATCATGAATCATGAATCATGAATCATGAATCATGAATTGAATCATGAATCATGAATCACGAATTGAATCATGAATCATGAATCATAAATCGAATCATTAATCATGAATCATGAATCGAAACATGAATCATGAATCATGAATTGAATCATGAATCATGAATCATGACTTATGAATTGAATCATGAATCATGAATCATGAATTAAATCATGAATCATGAATCATTCATCATGAATCATAAATCGAATCATGAATCATGAATCGAATCATGAATCATGAATCATGAATCATGAATTGAATCATGAATCATGAATCATAAATTGAATCATGAATCATGATTTGAATCATGAATCATGAATCGAATCATGAATCATGAATCATGAATCATGAATTGAATCATGAATCATGAATCATACATTGAATCATGAATCATGAATTGAATCATGAATCATGAATCGAATCATGAATCATGAATCATGAATTGAATCATGAATCATGAATCATGAATCATGAATCATAAATCGAATCATGAATCATGAGTTGAATCAGGATTCGAATCATGAATTGAATTATGAATCATGAATTGAATCATGAATCATGAATCTTGAATCATGAATCATGAATTGAATCATGAATCATGAATTGAATCATGAATCATGAATCATAAATCGAATCATGAATCATGAATCATGAATCATGAATCATGAATTGAATCATGAATCATGAATCATGAATCATGAATCATGAATCATGAATCATGAATCATAAATCAAATCATTATTCATGAATCAAATCATGAATAATGAATCATGAATTAAATCATGAATCATGAATCATGAATTAAATCATGAATCATGAATCATGAATCATTCATCATGAATCATAAATCGAATCATGAATCATGAATGGAATCATGAATCATGAATCGAATCATGAATCATGAATCATGAATTGAATCATGAATCATGAATCATAAATTGAATCATGAATCATGAATTGAATCATGAATCATGAATCAAATCATGAATCATGAATCATGAATCATGAATTGAATCATGAATCATGAATCATACATTGAATCATGAATCATGAATTGAATTATGAATCATGAATCGAATCATGAATCATGAATCATGAATTGAATCATGAATCATGAATCATGAATCATAAATCGAATCATGAATCATGAGTTGAATCAGGATTCGAATCATGAATTGAATCATGAATCATGAATCAAATCATGAATCATGAATCATGAATCATGAATTGAATCATGAATCATGAATCATGAAATATGAATTGAATCATGAATCATGAATCATGAATTGAATCATGAATCTTGAATCATGAATCATGAATTGAATTATGAATCATGAATTATGAATCATGAATCATGAATTGAATCATGAATCATGAATCATGAATCATGAATCATGAATCATAAATCGAATCATGAATCATGAATCATGAATCGAATCATGAATCATGAATCATGAATTGAATCATGAATCATGAATCATGAATTGAATAATGAATCATGAATCGAACCATGAATCATGAATCATGAATTGAATCATGAATCATGAATCATGAATCATGAATCATGAATCATGAATCATGAATCGAATCATGAATCATGAATCATGAATTGAATCATGAATCATGAATCATGAATTGAATAATGAATCATGAATCGAACCATGAATCATGAATCATGAATTGAATCATGAATCATGAATCATGAATCATGAATCATGAATCATGAATCATGAATCGAATCATGAATCATGAATCGAAACATGAATAATGAATTGAATCATGAATCGAATCATGAATCATGAATCATGAATTGTATCATGAATCATGAATCGAATCATGAATCTTGAATCATGAATTGAATCATGAATCGAATCATGAATCATGAATTGAATCATGAATCATGAATCATGAATTGAATCATGAATCATGAATCATGAATCATGAATCATGAATTGAATCATGAATCATGAATCATGAATCGAATCATGAATCATGAATCTTGAATCATGAATTGAATCATGAATCATGAATCGAATCATGAATCTTGAATCATGAATTGAATCATGAATCATGAAACAAGAATCGAATCATGAATCATGAGTAAAAAATCATGAATCGAATGATGAATCATGAATTGAATCATGAATTATGAATTGAATCATGAATCATGAATCATGTATTGAATCATGAATCATGAATCATGAATCATGAATCATGAATTGAATCATAAATCATGAATCATGAATCGAATCATGAATCATGAATCAAGAATCATAAATCGAATCATGAATCATGAATCGAATCATGAATCATGAATCATGAATTGAATCATAAATCATAAATCATGAATCGAATCATGAATCATGAATCATGAATCATAAATCATGAATTGAATCATGAATCATAAATCATGAATTGAATCATGAATCATGAATCATGAATCATGAATTGAATCATGAATCATGAATCATGAATCATGAATTGAATCATGAATCATGAATCATGAATTGAATCATGAATCATGAATAATGAATCATGAATTGAATCATGAATCATGAATCATGAATTGAATCATGAATCATGAATCATGAATTGAATCATGAATCGAATCATGAATCATGAATTGAATCATGAATCATGAATCATAATTTGAATCATGAATCATGAATTGAATCATGAATCATGAATCATGAATCATGAATTGAATCATGAGTCATGAATCTTGAATTGAATCATGAATTAAATTATGAATCATGAATCAAGAATTGAATCATGAATCATGAATCATGAAACATGAATTGAATCATGAGTCATGAATCTTGAATTGAATCATGAATTAAATTATGAATCATGAATCAAGAATTGAATCATGAACCATTAATCGAATCATGAATCATGAATTGAATCATGAATCGAATCATGAATCATGAATGATGAATTGTATCATGAATCATGAATCGAATCATGAATCTTGAATCATGAATTGAATAATGAATCATGAATCATGAATCGAATCATGAATCATGAGTCAAGAATCATGAATCGAATCATGAAACATGAATCATGAATCATGAATCATGAATTGAATCATGAATCATGAATCATGAATTGAATCATGTATCATGAATCATGAATTGAATCATGAATCATGAATTGAATCATGAATTGAATCATGAATCATGAATCATGAATTGAATCATGAATCATGAATCTTGAATTATGAATTATGAATTGAATCATGAATCATGAATTGAATCATGAATCATGAATCATGAATCATGAATCATGATTAATGAATTGAATCATGAATCATGAATCATGAATCGAATCATGAATCATGAATTCAATCATGAATCGAATCATGAAACATGAATCATGAATCATGAATCATGAATCATGAATCATGAATTGAATCATGAATCATGAATCATGAATCGAATCATGAATCATGAATCAAGAATCATGAATCGAATCATGAATCATGAATCGAATCATAAATCATGAATCATGAATTGAATCATGAATCATGAATCATGAATCATGAATTGAATCATGAATCATGAATCATGAATCGAATCATGACTCATGAATCTTGAATCATGAATTGAATCATGAATTATGAATCATGAATCGAATCATGAATCATGAATCAAGAATCATGAATCGAATCATGAATCATGAATCGAATCATGAATCATGAATCGAATCATGAATCATGAATTGAATCATGAATCATAAATCATGAATCATAAATTGAATCATGAATCATGAATCATGAATTGAATCATGAATCATGAATCATGAATTGAATCATGAATCATGAATCATGAATCATGAATTGAATCATGAATCATGAATCATTAATTGAATCATGAATCATGAATCATAAATTGAACCATGAATCATGAATCATGAAGTGAATCATGAATTGAATCATGAATCATGATTCATGAATTGAATCATGAATTGAATCATGAATTATAAATTAAATCATGAATCATGAATCATGAATTGAATCATGAATCATGAATCATGAATCATGAATTGAATCATGAATCATGAATCATGAACTGAATCATGAATCGAATCATGAATTGAATCATGAATCATGAATCATAATTTGAATCATGAATCATAATTTGAATCATGAATCATGAATCATGAATTGAATCATGAACCATGAATCGAATCATAAATCATGAATTTAATCATGAATCGAATCATGAATCATGAATCATGAATTGAATAATGAATCATGAATCATGAATCGAATCATGAATCATGAATCATGAATTGAATCATGAATCATAAATCATGAATCATGAATCAAATCATGAATCATGAATCATGAATCGTGAATCATGAATCATGAATTGAATCATGAATCATGAATTGAATCATAAATCATGAATCATGAATCATGAATCATGAATCATGAATCATAAATCGAATCATGAATCATGAATCATGAATCGAATCATGAATCATGAATCATGAATCGAATCATGAATCATTAATCATGAATCATGAATTGAATCATGAATCATGAATCATGAAATATGAATTTAATCATGAATCATGAATCATGAATTGAATCATGAATCATGAATTGAATCATGAATCATGAATCATGAATCATGAATCATGAATCATAAATCGAATCATGAATCATGAATCATGAATCGAATCATGAATCATGATTCATGAATCGAATCATGAATCATGATTCATGAATTGAATCATGAATCATGAATCATGAATTGAATCATGAATCATGAATCGAATCATGAATCATGAATCATGAATTGAATCATGAATCATGAATCATGAATCATGAATCATGAATCATGAATTGAATCATGAATCATGAATCGAATCATGAATAATGAATTGAATCATGAATTGTATCATGAATCATGAATCGAATCATGAATCTTGAATCATGAATTGAATCATGAATCGAATCATGAATCATGAATTGAATCATGAATCATGAATCATGAATCA
>NW_027447130.1:0-37196 GCF_038048845.1 Mixophyes fleayi | reverse complement strand
TGATTCATGATTCAAATTATGATTCATGATTCAAATAATGATTCAATTCATGATTCTTTTTATGATTCATGATTCGATTCATGATTCATGATTCGATTCATGATTCATGATTCATGATTCATGATTCAATTCATGAATCAAGATTAGATTCATAATTCATGATTCATGATTCAAGTCATGATTCATGATTCAATTCATGATTCATGATTCGATTCATGATTCATAATTCGATTCATGATTCATAATTCGATTCATGATTCATGATTCAATTCATGATTCAATTCATGATTCATAATTCGATACATGATTCATGATTCGATTCATGATTCATGATTCAATTCATGATTCAATTCATGATTCATAATTCGATTCATGATTCATGATTCGATTCATGATTCATGATTCATGATTCATGATTCAATTCATGAATCAAGATTAGATTCATAATTCATGATTCATGATTCAAGTCATGATTCATGATTCAATTCATGATTTATGATTCATGATTCAAGTCATGATTCATGATTCAATTCATGATTCATGATTCATGATTCGATTCATGATTCATAATTCGATTCAAGATTCATAATTCGATTCATGATTCAATTCATGATTCAATTCATGATTCATGATTCGATTCATGATTCATGATTCGATTCATGATTGAATTCATGATTCATGATTCATGATTCAATTCATGATTCAGTTCATGATTCATGATTCAATTCATGATTCATGATTCGATTCATGATTCATGATTCATGATTCATGATTCATGATTCATGATTCATGATTCAATTCATGATTCATGATTCATGATTCATGATTCATGATTCATAATTCATGATTCATGATTCATGATTCGATTCATGATTCATGATTAAATTAATGATTAAATTCATGATTCTTTTTATGATTCATGATTTAATTCATGATTCGATTCATGATTCATGATTCGATTCATGATTGATGATTCGATTCATGATTCATAATTCAATTCATGATTCAAGATTCATGGTGCATGATTCAATTCAAGATTCATGATTAAATTAATGATTTATTTCAAGATTTAAGATTCAATTCATGATTCATTTCATGATTTATGATTCAATTCATGATTCAGTTCAGGATTCATGATTCAATTCATGATTCATGATTTATGATTCAAATTAAGATTCATGATTCATGATTCAATTCATGATTCATAATTTATGATTCAAATTAAGATTCATGATTCATGATTCAAATAATGATTCATAATTCATTTCATGATTAAATTCATGATTCATTTTATGATTCATGATTCATGATTCAATTCATGATTCATGATTCGATTCATGATTCATGATTCGATTCAAGATTCATGATTTAATTCATGATTCATGATTCGATTCATGATTCATGATTTATGATTAAATTCATGATCATGATTCATGATTCATGATTCGATTCATGTTTCATAATTCAATTCATGATTCATGATTCATGATTCAATTAATGATTCATGATTCGATTCATGATTCATTTAATGATTCAATTCATGATTCATGATTCGATTCATGATACAATTCATGATTCAAGATTCATTTCATGATTCATGATTCATGATTCAATTCATGATTCGATTCATTATTCATGATTCGATTCATGATTCATGATTCAATTCATGATTGAATTCATTATTCATGATTGAATTCATGATTCATGATTCATGATTCGATTCATGATTCATGATTCGATGCATGATTGAATTCATGATTCATGATTTATAATTCATGATTCAATTCATGATTCAGTTCATGATTCATGATTCAATTCATGATTCGATTCATGATTCATGATTCGATTCATGATTCATGATTCATTATTCATGATTCAATTCATGATTCATGATTCATGATTCAATTCATGATTCATGATTCAATCCATGATTCAATTCATGATTCAATTCATGATTCATGATTCATGATTCAATTCATGATTCATGATTCATGATTCAATTCATGATTCAATTCATGATTCATGATTCGATTCATGATTCATGATTCATGATTCGAATCATGATTTATGATTCATGATTTATGATTTATGATTCATGATTCAATTCATGATTCATGATTCATGATTAGATTCATAATTCATGATTCATGATTCAATTCATGATTCATGATTCAATTCATGATTCATGATTCGATTCATAATTCATGATTCGAGATTCAATTCATGATTCATGATTCATGATTCAATTCATTATTCATGATTCATGATTCATGATTCAATTCATGATTCAATTCATGATTCATGATTCATGATTCATGATTCGATTCATGATTCATGATTCGATTCATGATTCATGATTCGATTCATGATTCATGATTCAATTCATGATTTATGATGCATTTCATGATTCATGATTAAATTCATGATTCAATTTATGATTCATGATTTGATTCATGATTCATGATTCCATTCATGATTCATGATTCCATTCATGATTCAGTTCATGATTCATGATTCAATTCATGATTCATGATTTATGATTCAAATTAAGATTCATGATTCATGATTCAATTCATGATTCATGATTTATGATTCAAATTAAGATTCATGATTCATGATTCAAATAATGATTCATAATTCATTTCATGATTAAATTCATGATTCATTTTATGATTCATGATTCATGATTCAATTCATGATTCTTGATTCGATTCATGATTCATGATTCGATTCAAGATTCATGATTTAATTCATGATTCATGATTCGATTCATGATTCATGATTTATGATTCAATTCATGATTCATGATTCATGATTCATGATTCGATTCATGTTTCATAATTCAATTCATGATTCATGATTCATGATTCAATTCATGATTCGATTCATTATTCATGATTCGATTCATGATTCATGATTCAATTCATGATTGAATTCATTATTCATGATTGAATTCATGATTCATGATTCATGATTCGATTCATGATTCATGATTGAATTCATGATTCATGATTCATGATTCATGATTCAATTCATGATTCAGTTCATGATTCATGATTCAATTCATTATTCGATTCATAATTCATGATTCGATTCATGATTCATGATTCATTATTCATGATTCAATTCATGATTCATGATTCATGATTCAATTCATGATTCATGATTCAATTAATGATTCAATTCATGATTCAATTCATGATTCATGATTCATGATTCAATTCATGATTCATGATTCATGATTCATGATTCAATTCATGATTCAATTCATGATTCATGATTCGATTCATGATTCATGATTCATGATTCGATTCATGATTTATGATTCATGATTCATGATTTATGATTCATGATTCAATTCATGATTCATGATTCATGATTCATGATTAGATTCATAATTCATGATTCATGATTCAATTCATGATTCATGATTCATGATTCAATTCATTATTCATGATTCATGATTCATGATTCAATTCATGATTCAATTCATGATTCAATTCATTATTCATGATTCATGATTCATGATTCGATTCATGATTCATGATTCAATTCATGATTTATGATGCATTTCATGATTCATGATTAAATTCATGATTCAATTTATGATTCATGATTTGATTCATGATTCATGATTTCATTCATGATTCATGATTCCATTCATGATTTATGATTCCATTCATGATTCATGATTCATGATTTGATTCATGATTCCATTCATAAATCATGATTCAATTCATGATTCATGATTCATGATTAGTTTCATGATTCATGATTCATGATTAATGATTTATGATTCAATTCATGATTCATGATTCATTTCATGATTTAATTCATGATTCATTTCATGATTCATGATTAATGATTCATGGTTCATGATTCAATTCATGATTAATGATTCATGGTTCATGATTCAATTCATGATTCATGATTCAATTAATGATTCATTTCATGATTCAATTCATGATTCAATTCATGATTCATGATTCATGATTCAATTCATGATTCATGATTCATGATTCATGATTCAATTCCTGATTCATGATTCATGATTCATGATTCATGATTCGATTCATGATTCAATTCATGATTCATGATTCGATTCATGATTCATGATTCATGATTTATGATTCATGATTTATGATTCATGATTCAATTCATGATTCATGATTCATGATTCATGATTAGATTCATAATTCATGATTCATGATTCAATTCATGATACATGATTCAATTCATGATTCATGATTCGATTCATAATTCATGATTCGAGATTCAATTCATGATTCATGATTCATGATTCAATTCATGATTCAAGATTCATGATTCAGGATTCAATTCATGATTCAATTCATGATTCATGATTCATGATTCAATTCATGATTCATTATTCGATTCATGATTCATGATTCGATTCATGATTCATGATTCAATTCATGATTCATGATGCATTTCATGATTCATGATTAGATTCATGATTCAATTTATGATTCATGATTCATGATTCCATTCATGATTCATGATTCGATTCATGATTCATGATTCCATTCATGATTTATGATTCTATTCATGATTCATGATTCATGATTCGATTCATGATTCATGATGCGATTCATGATTCATGATTCAATTCATGATTGAATTCATAATTCATGATTGAATTCAAGATTCATGATTCATGATTCGATTCATGATTCATGATTCGATTCATGATTGAATTCATGATTCATGATTCATGATTCATGATCATGATTCATGATTCATGATTCATGATTCATTTCAATCATGATTCGATTCATGATTCATGATTCGATTCATGATTCATGATTCAATTCATGATTCATGATGCATTTCATGATTCATGATTAGATTCATGATTCAATTTATGATTCATGATTCCATTCATGATTCATGATTCCATTCATGATTCATGATTCCATTCATGATTTATGATTCCATTCATGATTCATGATTCATGATTCGATTCATGATTCATGATGCGATTCATGATTCATGATTCAATTCATGATTGAATTCATAATTCATGATTGAATTCAAGATTCATGATTCATGATTCGATTCATGATTCATGATTCGATTCATGATTGAATTCATGATTCATGATTCAATTCATGATTCAGTTCATGATTCATGATTCAATTCATGATTCGATTCATGATTCATGATTCGATTCATGATTCATGATTCATGATTTATGATTCAATTCATGATTCATGATTCATGATTCAATTCATGATTCAATTCATGATTCATGATTCATGATTCATGATTCATGATTGAATTCCTGATTCATGATTCATGATTCATGATTCATGATTCAATTCATGATTCAATTCATGATTCATGATTCATGATTCAATTCATAATTCATGATTCATGATTTATGATTCAATTCCTGATTCATGATTTAATCCATGATTCAATTCATGATTCAATTCATGATTCATGATTCATGATTCAATTCATGATTCATGATTCATAATTCATGATTCATGATTCATGATTCATGATTCATGATTCAATTCATGATTCAATTCATGATTCATGATTCGATTCATGATTCATGATTCATAATTCGATTCATGATTTATGATTCATGATTCATGATTCAATTCATGATTCAATTCATGATTCATGATTCGATTCATGATTCATGATTAAATTAATGATTAAATTCATGATTCTTTTTATGATTCATGATTTAATTCATGATTCGATTCATGATTCATGATTCGATTCATGATTGATGATTCGATTCATGATTCATAATTCAATTCATGATTCAAGATTCATGGTGCATGATTCAATTCAAGATTCATGATTAAATTAATGATTCATGATTCATGATTCATGATTCATGATTCATGATTCAATTCCTGATTCATGATTCATGATTCATGATTCATGATTCAATTCATGATTCAATTCATGATTCATGATTCAATTCATGATTCATGATTCGATTCATAATTCATGATTCGAGATTCAATTCATGATTCATGATTCATGTTTGAATTCATGATTCATTATTCATGATTCATGATTCAATTCATGATTCAATTCATGATTCATGATTCATGATTCAATTCATGATTCATGATTCATGATTCAATTCATGATTCATGATGCATTTCATGATTCATAATTAAATTCATGATTCAATTTATGATTCATGATTCCATTCATGATTCATGATTCCATTCATGATTCATGATTCCATTTATGATTTATGATTCCATTCATGATTCATGATTCATGATTAGTTTCATGATTCATGATTCATGATTAATGATTTATGATTCAATTCATGATTCATGATTCATTTCATGATTTAATTCATGATTCATTTTATGATTCATGATTCAATTCATGATTCAATTCATGATTAATGATTCATGATTCAATTCACGATTCATGATTCATGATTCGATTCATGATTCATGATGAGATTCATGATTCATGATTCAATTCATGATTGAATTCATAATTCATGATTGAATTCAAGATTCATGATTCATGATTCGATTCATGATTCATGATTCGATTCATGATTCATGATTCGATTCATGATTGAATTCATGATTCATGATTCATGATTCATGATTAAATTCATGATTCAGTTCATGATTCATGATTCAACTCATGATTCGATTCATTATTCATGATTCGATTCATGATTCATGATTCATGAATTATGATTCAATTCATGATTCATGATTCATGATTCATGATTCATGATTCATAATTCATGATTCATGATTCATGATTGAATTCCTGATTCATGATTCATGATTCATGATTCAATTCATGATTCAATTCATGATTCATGATTCGATTCATGATTCATGATTCGATTCATGATTTATGATTCATGATTCATGATTTATGATTCATGATTCAATTCATGATTCTTGATTCATGATTCATGATTAGATTCATAATTCATGATTCATGATTCAATTCATGATACATGATTCAATTCATGATTCATGATTCGATTCATAATTATTCATGATTCGAGATTCAATTCATGAATCATGATTCATGATTCAATTCATGATTCAAGATTCATGATTCATGATTCAATTCATGATTCATGATTCAATTCATGATTCATTTCATGATTCAATTCATGATTCAATTCATGATTCATGATTCGATTCATGATTCATGATTCGATTCATGATTGAATTCATGATTCATGATTCATGATTCAATTCATGATTCAGTTCATGATTCATGATTCAATTCATGATTCAATTCATGATTCATGATTCGATTCATGATTCATGATTCATGATTCATGATTCATGATTCATGATTCAATTCATGATTCATGATTCATGATTCATGATTCATGATTCATAATTCATGATTCATGATTTATGATTCAATTCCTGATTCATGATTTAATCCATGATTCAATTCATGATTCAATTCATGATTCATGATTCATGATTCAATTCATGATTCATGATTCATAATTCATGATTCATGATTCATGATTCATGATTCATGATTCAATTCATGATTCAATTCATGATTCATGATTCGATTCATGATTCATGATTCATAATTCGATTCATGATTTATGATTCATGATTCATGATTCAATTCATGATTCAATTCATGATTCATGATTCGATTCATGATTCATGATTAAATTAATGATTAAATTCATGATTCTTTTTATGATTCATGATTTAATTCATGATTCGATTCATGATTCATGATTCGATTCATGATTGATGATTCGATTTATGATTCATAATTCAATTCATGATTCAAGATTCATGGTGCATGATTCAATTCAAGATTCATGATTAAATTAATGATTTATTTCAAGATTTAAGATTCAATTCATGATTCATTTCATGATTTATGATTCAATTCATGATTCAGTTCAGGATTCATGATTCAATTCATGATTCATGATTTATGATTCAAATTAAGATTCATGATTCATGATTCAATTCATGATTCATAATTTATGATTCAAATTAAGATTCATGATTCATGATTCAAATAATGATTCATAATTCATTTCATGATTAAATTCATGATTCATTTTATGATTCATGATTCATGATTCAATTCATGATTCATGATTCGATTCATGATTCATGATTCGATTCAAGATTCATGATTTAATTCATGATTCATGATTCGATTCATGATTTATGATTTATGATTAAATTCATGATCATGATTCATGATTCATGATTCGATTCATGTTTCATAATTCAATTCATGATTCATGATTCATGATTCAATTCATGATTCATGATTCGATTCATGATTCATTTCATGATTCAATTCATGATTCATGATTCGATTCATGATACAATTCATGATTCAAGATTCATTTCATGATTCATGATTCATGATTCAATTCATGATTCGATTCATTATTCATGATTCGATTCATGATTCATGATTCAATTCATGATTGAATTCATTATTCATGATTGAATTCATGATTCATGATTCATGATTCGATTCATGATTCATGATTCGATTCATGATTGAATTCATGATTCATGATTTATAATTCATGATTCAATTCATGATTCAGTTCATGATTCATGATTCAATTCATGATTCGATTCATGATTCATGATTCGATTCATGATTCATGATTCATTATTCATGATTCAATTCATGATTCATGATTCATGATTCAATTCATGATTCATGATTCAATCCATGATTCAATTCATGATTCAATTCATGATTCATGATTCATGATTCAATTCATGATTCATGATTCATGATTCAATTCATGATTCAATTCATGATTCATGATTCGATTCATGATTCATGATTCATGATTCGAATCATGATTTATGATTCATGATTTATGATTTATGATTCATGATTCAATTCATGATTCATGATTCATGATTAGATTCATAATTCATGATTCATGATTCATGATTCAATTCATGATTCATGATTCGATTCATAATTCATGATTCGAGATTCAATTCATGATTCATGATTCATGATTCAATTCATTATTCATGATTCATGATTCATGATTCAATTCATGATTCAATTCATGATTCATGATTCATGATTCATGATTCGATTCATGATTCATGATTCGATTCATGATTCATGATTCAATTCATGATTTATGATGCATTTCATGATTCATGATTAAATTCATGATTCAATTTATGATTCATGATTTGATTCATGATTCATGATTCCATTCATGATTCATGATTCCATTCATGATTCAGTTCATGATTCATGATTCAATTCATGATTCATGATTTATGATTCAAATTAAGATTCATGATTCATGATTCAATTCATGATTCATGATTTATGATTCAAATTAAGATTCATGATTCATGATTCAAATAATGATTCATAATTCATTTCATGATTAAATTCATGATTCATTTTATGATTCATGATTCATGATTCGATTCATGTTTCATAATTCAATTCATGATTCATGATTCATGATTCAATTCATGATTCGATTCATTATTCATGATTCGATTCATGATTCATGATTCAATTCATGATTGAATTCATTATTCATGATTGAATTCATGATTCATGATTCATGATTCGATTCATGATTCATGATTGAATTCATGATTCATGATTCATGATTCATGATTCAATTCATGATTCAGTTCATGATTCATGATTCAATTCATTATTCGATTCATAATTCATGATTCGATTCATGATTCATGATTCATTATTCATGATTCAATTCATGATTCATGATTCATGATTCAATTCATGATTCATGATTCAATTAATGATTCAATTCATGATTCAATTCATGATTCATGATTCATGATTCAATTCATGATTCATGATTCATGATTCATGATTCAATTCATGATTCAATTCATGATTCATGATTCGATTCATGATTCATGATTCATGATTCGATTCATGATTTATGATTCATGATTCATGATTTATGATTCATGATTCAATTCATGATTCATGATTCATGATTCATGATTAGATTCATAATTCATGATTCATGATTCAATTCATGATTCATGATTCATGATTCAATTCATTATTCATGATTCATGATTCATGATTCATGATTCAATTCATGATTCAATTCATGATTCAATTCATTATTCATGATTCATGATTCATGATTCATGATTCGATTCATGATTCATGATTCAATTCATGATTTATGATGCATTTCATGATTCATGATTAAATTCATGATTCAATTTATGATTCATGATTTGATTCATGATTCATGATTTCATTCATGATTCATGATTCCATTCATGATTTATGATTCCATTCATGATTCATGATTCATGATTTGATTCATGATTCCATTCATAAATCATGATTCAATTCATGATTCATGATTCATGATTAGTTTCATGATTCATGATTCATGATTAATGATTTATGATTCAATTCATGATTCATGATTCATTTCATGATTTAATTCATGATTCATTTCATGATTCATGATTAATGATTCATGGTTCATGATTCAATTCATGATTAATGATTCATGGTTCATGATTCAATTCATGATTCATGATTCAATTAATGATTCATTTCATGATTCAATTCATGATTCAATTCATGATTCATGATTCATGATTCAATTCATGATTCATGATTCATGATTCATGATTCATGATTCAATTCCTGATTCATGATTCATGATTCATGATTCATGATTCGATTCATGATTCAATTCATGATTCATGATTCGATTCATGATTCATGATTCATGATTTATGATTCATGATTTATGATTCATGATTCAATTCATGATTCATGATTCATGATTCATGATTAGATTCATAATTCATGATTCATGATTCAATTCATGATACATGATTCAATTCATGATTCATGATTCGATTCATAATTCATGATTCGAGATTCAATTCATGATTCATGATTCAGGATTCAATTCATGATTCAATTCATGATTCATGATTCATGATTCAATTCATGATTCATTATTCGATTCATGATTCATGATTCGATTCATGATTCATGATTCAATTCATGATTCATGATGCATTTCAGGATTCATGATTAGATTCATGATTCAATTTATGATTCATGATTCATGATTCCATTCATGATTCATGATTCGATTCATGATTCATGATTCCATTCATGATTTATGATTCTATTCATGATTCATGATTCATGATTCGATTCATGATTCATGATGCGATTCATGATTCATGATTCAATTCATGATTGAATTCATAATTCATGATTGAATTCAAGATTCATGATTCATGATTCGATTCATGATTCATGATTCGATTCATGATTGAATTCATGATTCATGATTCATGATTCATGATTCAATTCATGATTCAGTTCATGATTCATGATTCAATTCATGATTCGATTCATGATTCATGATTCGATTCATGATTCATGATTCAATTCATGATTCATGATGCATTTCATGATTCATGATTAGATTCATGATTCAATTTATGATTCATGATTCCATTCATGATTCATGATTCCATTCATGATTCATGATTCCATTCATGATTCATGATTCCATTCATGATTTATGATTCCATTCATGATTCATGATTCATGATTCGATTCATGATTCATGATGCGATTCATGATTCATGATTCAATTCATGATTGAATTCATAATTCATGATTGAATTCAAGATTCATGATTCATGATTCGATTCATGATTCATGATTCGATTCATGATTGAATTCATGATTCATGATTCATGATTCATGATTCAATTCATGATTCAGTTCATGATTCATGATTCAATTCATGATTCGATTCATGATTCATGATTCGATTCATGATTCATGATTCATGATTATGATTCAATTCATGATTCATGATTCATGATTCAATTCATGATTCAATTCATGATTCATGATTCATGATTCATGATTCATGATTGAATTCCTGATTCATGATTCATGATTCATGATTCATGATTCAATTCATGATTCAATTCATGATTCATGATTCATGATTCAATTCATGATTCATGATTCATGATTCATGATTGAATTCCTGGTTTATGATTCATGATTCATGATTCATGATTCAATTCATGATTCATGATTCGATTCATGATTCATGATTCATGATTCGATTCATGATTTATGATTCATGATTCATGATTTATGATTCATGATCATGATTCATGATTTATGATTCATGATTTATGATTCATGATTCAATTCATGATTCATGATTCATAATTCGATTCATAATTCATGATTCAATTCATGATTCATGATTCAATTCATGATTCATGATTCGATTCATGATTCATGATTCGAGATTCAATTCATGATTCATGATTCAATTCATGATTCATGATTCATGATTCATGATTCATGATTCATGATTCAATTCCTGATTCATGATTCATGATTCATGATTCATGATTCAATTCATGATTCAATTCATGATTCATGATTCAATTCATGATTCATGATTCGATTCATAATTCATGATTCGAGATTCAATTCATGATTCATGATTCATGTTTGAATTCATGATTCATTATTCATGATTCATGATTCAATTCATGATTCAATTCATGATTCATGATTCATGATTCAATTCATGATTCATGATTCAGGATTCGATTCATGATTCATGATTCAATTCATGATTCATGATGCATTTCATGATTCATAATTAAATTCATGATTCAATTTATGATTCATGATTCCATTCATGATTCATGATTCCATTCATGATTCATGATTCCATTTATGATTTATGATTCCATTCATGATTCATGATTCATGATTCGATTCATGATTCATGATTCGATTCATGATTCATGATTCCATTCATAAATCATGATTCAATTCATGATCATATTTCGTTTCATGATTCATGATTCAATTCATGATTCATGATTCATGATTAGTTTCATGATTCATGATTCATGATTAATGATTTATGATTCAATTCATGATTCATGATTCATTTCATGATTTAATTCATGATTCATTTTATGATTCATGATTCAATTCATGATTCAATTCATGATTAATGATTCATGATTCAATTCACGATTCATGATTCATGATTCGATTCATGATTCATGATGCGATCATGATTCATGATTCAATCATGATTGAATTCATAATTCATGATTGAATTCAAGATTCATGATTCATGATTCGATTCATGATTCATGATTCGATTCATGATCATGATTCGATTCATGATTGAATTCATGATTCATGATTCATGATTCATGATTAAATTCATGATTCAGTTCATGATTCATGATTCAACTCATGATTCGATTCATTATTCATGATTCGATTCATGGATTCATGATTCATGAATTATGATTCAATTCATGATTCATGATTCATGATTCATGATTTATGATTCATAATTCATGATTCATGATTCATGATTGAATTCCTGATTCATGATTCATGATTCATGATTCAATTCATGATTCAATTCATGATTCATGATTCGATTCATGATTCATGATTCGATTCATGATTTATGATTCATGATTCATGATTTATGATTCATGATTCAATTCATGATTCTTGATTCATGATTCATGATTAGATTCATAATTCATGATTCATGATTCAATTCATGATACATGATTCAATTCATGATTCATGATTCGATTCATAATTATTCATGATTCGAGATTCAATTCATGAATCATGATTCATGATTCAATTCATGATTCAAGATTCATGATTCAGGATTCAATTCATGATTCAATGCATGATTCATGATTCATGATTCAATTCATGATTCATGATTCGATTCATGATTCATGATTCGATTCATGATTCATGATTCAATTCATGATTCTTTATGCATTTCATGATTCATGATTAGATTCATGATTCAATTTATGATTCATGATTCCATTCATGATTCATGATTCATGATTCGATTCATGATTCATGATTCGATTCATGATTCATGATTCCATTCATAAATCATGATTCAATTCATGATTCATATTTTGTTTCATGATTCATGATTCAATTCATGATTCATGATTCATGATTAGTTTCATGATTCATGATTCATGATTAATGATTTATGATTCAATTCATGATTCATGATTCATTTCATGATTTAATTCATGATTCATTTTATGATTCATGATTCATGATTCAATTCATGATTCAATTCATGATTAATGATTCATGATTCAATTCACGATTCATGATTCATGATTCGATTCATGATTCATGATGCGATTCATGATTCATGATTCAATTCATGATTGAATTCATAATTCATGATTGAATTCAAGATTCATGATTCATGATTCGATTCATGATTCATGATTCGATTCATGATTCATGATTCGATTCATGATTGAATTCATGATTCATGATTCATGATTCATGATTAAATTCATGATTCAGTTCATGATTCAGGATTCAACTCATGATTCGATTCATGATTCATGATTCGATTCATGATTCATGATTCATGAATTATGATTCAATTCATGATTCATGATTCATGATTCATGATTCATGATTCATGATTCATAATTCATGATTCATGATTCATGATTGAATTCCTGATTCATGATTCATGATTCATGATTCAATTCATGATTCAATTCATGATTCATGATTCGATTCATGATTCATGATTCGATTCATGATTTATGATTCATGATTCATGATTTATGATTCATGATTCAATTCATGATTCATGATTCATGATTCATGATTAGATTCATAATTCATGATTCATGATTCAATTCATGATACATGATTCAATTCATGATTCATGATTCGATTCATAATTCATGATTCGAGATTCAATTCATGAATCATGATTCATGATTCAATTCATGATTCAAGATTCATGATTCAGGATTCAATTCATGATTCAATGCATGATTCATGATTCATTATTCTATTCATGATTCATGATTCGATTCATGATTCATGATTCGATTCATGATTCATGATTCAATTCATGATTCATGATGCATTTCATGATTCATGATTAGATTCATGATTCAATTATGATTCATGATTCGATTCATGATTTATGATTCCATTCATGATTCATGATTCCATTCATGATTCATGATTCCATTCATGATTTATGATTCCATTCATGATTTATGATTCATGATTCATGATGCGATTCATGATTCATGATTCAATTCATGATTGAATTCATAATTCATGATTGAATTCAAGATTCATGATTCATGATTCGATTCATGATTCATGATTCGATTCATGATTGAATTCATGATTCATGATTCATGATTCATGATTCAATTCATGATTCAGTTCATGATTCATGATTCAATTCATGATTCGATTCATGATTCATGATTCGATTCATGATTTATGATTCATGATTCATGATTCATGATTCAATTCATGATTCATAAATCATGATTCAATTCATGATTCATGATTCATGATTCATGATTCATGATTCATAATTCATGATTCATGATTCATGATTCATGATTCAATTCCTGATTCATGATTCAATCCATGATTCAATTCATGATTCAATTCATGATTCATGATTCATGATTCAATTCATTATTCATGATTCATGATTCATGATTGAATTCCTGATTCATGATTCATGATTCAAGATTCAATTCATGATTCGATTCATGATTCATGATTCGATTCATGATTCATGATTCATGATTCGATTCATGATTTATGGATTCATGATTCATGATTTATGATTCATGATTCAATTCATGATTCATGATTCATGATTCATGATTCAAGATTCAATTCATGATTCGATTCATGATTCATGATTCGATTCATGATTCATGATTCATGATTCGATTCATGATTTATGATTCATGATTCATGATTTATGATTCATGATTCAATTCATGATTCATGATTCATGATTAGATTCATAATTCATGATTCATGATTCAATTCATGATACATGATTCAATTCATGATTCATGATTCGATTCATAATTCATGATTTGAGATTCAATTCATGATTCATGATTCATGATTCAATTCATGATTCATGATTCAATTCATGATTCAAGATTCATGATTCAGGATTCAATTCATGATTCAATTCATGATTCATGATTCATGATTCGATTCATGATTCATGATTCGATTCATGATTCATGATTCGATTCATGATTCATGATTCAATTCATGATTCATGATGCATTCATGATTCATGATTAGATTCATGATTCAATTTATGATTCATGATTCGATTCATGATTCATGATTCCATTCATGATTCATGATTCCATTCATGATTCATGATTCCATTCATGATTTATGATTCCATTCATGATTCATGATTCATGATTCGATTCATGATTCAAGATTCATGATTCAATTCATGATTCATGATTCATGATTCATGATTCATGATTCATAATTCATGATTCATGATTCATGATTCATGATTCAATTCCTGATTCATGATTCAATCCATGATTCATGATTCATGATTCAATTCCTGATTCATGATTCATAATTCAATTCATGATTCATGATTCATGATTCATGATTCATGATTCATGATTGAATTCCTGATTCATGATTCATGATTCATGATTTAATTCATGATTCAATTCATGATTCATGATTCGATTCATGATTCATGATTCGATTCATGATTTATGATTCATGATTCATGATTTATGATTCATGATTCAATTCATGATTCATGATTCATGATTAGATTCATAATTCATGATTCAATTCATGATTCATGATTCAATTCCTGATTCATGATTCATGATTCATGATTCAATTCATGATTCAATTCATGATTCATGATTCGATTCATGATTCGATTCATGATTTATGATTCATGATTCATGATTTATGATTCATGATTCAATTCATGATTCATGATTCATGATTCATGATTCATGATTCGATTCATAATTCATGATTTGAGATTCAATTCATGATTCATGATTCATGATTCAATTCATGATTCATTATTCATGATTCATGATTCAATTCATGATTCAATTCATGATTCATGATTCGATTCATGATTCAGGATTCGATTCATGATTCATGATTCAATTCATGATTCATGATTCCATTCATGATTCATGATTCCATTCATGATTCATGATTCCATTCATGATTCATGATTCCATTCATGATTTATGATTCCATTCATGATTCATGATTCATGATTCGATTCATGATTCATGATTCCATTCATAAATCATGATTCAATTCATGATTCATGATTTGTTTCATGATTCATGATTCAATTCATGATTCATGATTCATGATTAGTTTCATGATTCATGATTCATGATTAATGATTCATGATTCAATTCATGATTCAATTCATGATTCATTATTCATGATTCGATTCATGATTCATGATGCGATTCATGATTCATGATTCAATTCATGATTGAATTCATAATTCATGATTGAATTCAAGATTCATGATTCATGATTCGATTCATGATTCATGATTCGATTCATGATTGAATTCATGATTCATGATTCATGATTCAATTCATGATTCAGTTCATGATTCAACTCATGATTCGATTCATGATTCATGATTAGATTCATGATTCAATTCATGATTCATGATTCATGATTGAATTCATGATTCATGATTCATGATTCATGATTCATGATTCATAATTCATGATTCATGATTCATGATTCAATTCCTGATTCATGATTCAATCCATGATTCAATTCATGATTCAATTCATGATTCATGATTCATGATTCAATTCATGATTAATGATTCATGATTCATGATTCATGATTGAATTCCTGATTCATGATTCATGATTCATGATTCATGATTCAATTCATGATTCAATTCATGATTCATGATTCGATTCATGATTCATGATTCATGATTCGATTCATGATTTATGATTCATGATTCATGATTTATGATTCATGATTCAATTCATGATTCATGATTCATGATTCATGATTAGATTCATAATTCATGATTCATGATTCAATTCATGATACATGATTCAATTCATGATTCATGATTCGATTCATAAATCATGATTCGAGATTCAATTCATGATTCATGTTTCATGATTCAGGATTCAATTCATGATTCAATTCATGATTCATGATTCAATTCATGATTCATGATTCATGATTCAATTCATGATTCATGATTCGATTCATGATTCATGATTCGATTCATGATTCATGATTCAATTCATGATTCATGATGCATTTCATGATTCATGATTAGATTCATGATTCAATTTATGATTCATGATTCGATTCATGATTCATGATTCCATTCATGGTTCATGATTCCATACATGATTTATGATTCCATTCATGATTCATGATTCATGATTCATGATTTGATTCATGATTCATGATGCGATTCATGATTCATGATTCAATTCATGATTCAATTCATAATTCATGATTGAATTCAAGATTCATGATTCATGATTCAATTCATGATTCATGATTCGATTCATGATTGAATTCATGATTCATGATTCATGATTCATGATTCAATTCATGATTCAGTTCATGATTCATGATTCAATTTATGATTCGATTCATGATTCATGATTCGATTCATGATTCATGATTCAATTCATGATGCATTTCATGATTCATGATTAGATTCATGATTCAATTTATGATTCATGATTCGATTCATGATTCATGATTCCATTCATGATTCATGATTCCATTCATGATTCATGATTCCATTCATGATTCATGATTCATGATTCGATTCATGATTCATGATGCGATTCATGATTCATGATTCAATTCATGATTGAATTCATAATTCATGATTGAATTCAAGATTCATGATTCATGATTCGATTCATGATTCATGATTCGATTCATGATTGAATTCATGATTCATGATTCATGATTCGATTCATGATTCATGATTCATGATTCATGATTCAATTCATGATTCATGATTCATGATTCAATTCATGATTCATGATTCATGATTCATGATTCATGATTCATGATTCATGATTCATGATACATGATTCATGATTCATGATTCAATTCCTGATTCATGATTCAATCCATGATTCAATTCATGATTCAATTCATGATTCATGATTCATGATTCAATTCATGATTCATGATTCATGATTCATGATTCATGATTGAATTCCTGATTCATGATTCATGATTCATGATTAAATTCATGATTCAATTCATGATTCATGATTCATGATTAAATTCATGATTCAATTCATGATTCATGATTCGATTCATGATTCATGATTCATGATTCATGATTCGATTCATGATTTATGATTCATGATTCATGATTTATGATTCATGATTCAATTCATGATTCATGATTCATAATTAGATTCATAATTCATGATTCAATTCATGATTCATGATTCAATTCATGATTCATGAATCGATTCATAATTCATGATTCGAGATTCAATTCATGATTCATGATTCATGATTCAATTCATGATTCATGATTCATGATTCATGATTCATGATTCATGATTCAATTCCTGATTCATGATTCATGATTCATGATTCATGATTCAATTCATGATTCAATTCATGATTCATGATTCGATTCATGATTCATGATTCATGATTCGATTCATGATTTAAGATTCATGATTCATGATTTATGATTCATGATTCAATTCTTGATTCATGATTCATGATTAGATTCATAATTCATGATTCAATTCATGATTCATGATTCAATTCATGATTCATGATTCGATTCATAATTCATGATTCGAGATTTAATTAATGATTCATGATTCATGATTGAATTCATGATTCATTATTCATGATTCATGATTCAATTCATGATTCAATTCATGATTCATGATTCATGATTCAATTCATGATTTATGATTCAGGATTCGATTCATGATTCATGATTCAATTCATGATTCATGATGCATTTCATGATTCATAATTAAATTCATGATTCAATTCATGATTCAAGATTCATGATTCAGGATTCAATTCATGATTCAATTCATGATTCATGATTCATGATTCAATTCATGATTCATGATTCGATTCATGATTCATGATTCGATTCATGATTCATGATTCATGATTCGATTCATGATTTATGATTCATGATTCATGATTTATGATTCATGATTCAATTCATGATTCATGATTCATAATTAGATTCATAATTCATGATTCAATTCATGATTCATGATTCAATTCATGATTCATGAATCGATTCATAATTCATGATTCGAGATTCAATTCATGATTCATGATTCATGATTCAATTCATGATTCATGATTCATGATTCATGATTCATGATTCATGATTCAATTCCTGATTCATGATTCATGATTCATGATTCATGATTCAATTCATGATTCAATTCATGATTCATGATTCGATTCATGATTCATGATTCATGATTCGATTCATGATTTAAGATTCATGATTCATGATTTATGATTCATGATTCAATTCTTGATTCATGATTCATGATTAGATTCATAATTCATGATTCAATTCATGATTCATGATTCAATTCATGATTCATGATTCGATTCATAATTCATGATTCGAGATTTAATTAATGATTCATGATTCATGATTGAATTCATGATTCATTATTCATGATTCATGATTCAATTCATGATTCAATTCATGATTCATGATTCATGATTCAATTCATGATTTATGATTCAGGATTCGATTCATGATTCATGATTCAATTCATGATTCATGATGCATTTCATGATTCATAATTAAATTCATGATTCAATTCATGATTCAAGATTCATGATTCAGGATTCAATTCATGATTCAATTCATGATTCATGATTCATGATTCAATTCATGATTCATGATTCGATTCATGATTCATGATTCGATTCATGATTCATGATTCAATTCATGATTCATGATGCATTTCATGATTCATGATTAGATTCATGATTCAATTTATGATTCATGATTCGATTCATGATTCATGATTCCATTCATGATTCATGATTCCATTCATGATTTATGATTCCATTCATGATTCATGATTCATGATTTGATTCATGATTCATGATGCGATTCATGATTTATGATTCATGATTCATGATTTATGATTCATGATTCAATTCATGATTCATGATTCATGATTCATGATTAGATTCATAATTCATGATTCATGATTCAATTCATGATACATGATTCAATTCATGATTCATGATTCGATTCATAAATCATGATTCGAGATTCAATTCATGATTCATGTTTCATGATTCAATTCATGATTCAAGATTCATGATTCAATATTCAATTCATGATTCAATTCATGATTCATGATTCATGATTCAATTCATGATTCATGATTCATGATTCAATTCATGATTCATGATTCGATTCATGATTCATGATTCGATTCATGATTCATGATTCAATTCATGATTCATGATGCATTTCATGATTCATGATTAGATTCATGATTCCATTCATGGTTCATGATTCCATACATGATTTATGATTCCATTCATGATTCATGATTCATGATTCATGATTTGATTCATGATTCATGATGCGATTCATGATTCATGATTCAATTCATGATTCAATTCATAATTCATGATTGAATTCAAGATTCATGATTCATGATTCAATTCATGATTCATGATTCGATTCATGATTGAATTCATGATTCATGATTCATGATTCATGATTCAATTCATGATTCAGTTCATGATTCATGATTCAATTTATGATTCGATTCATGATTCATGATTCGATTCATGATTCATGATTCAATTCATGATGCATTTCATGATTCATGATTAGATTCATGATTCAATTTATGATTCATGATTCGATTCATGATTCATGATTCCATTCATGATTCATGATTCCATTCATGATTCATGATTCCATTCATGATTCATGATTCATGATTCGATTCATGATTCATGATGCGATTCATGATTCATGATTCAATTCATGATTGAATTCATAATTCATGATTGAATTCAAGATTCATGATTCATGATTCGATTCATGATTCATGATTCGATTCATGATTGAATTCATGATTCATGATTCATGATTCATGATTCAATTCATGATTCAGTTCATGATTCATGATTCAATTCATGATTCGATTCATGATTTATGATTCGATTCATGATTCATGATTCATGATTCATGATTCAATTCATGATTCATGATTCATGATTCAATTCATGATTCATGATTCATGATTCATGATTCATGATTCATGATTCATGATTCATGATACATGATTCATGATTCATGATTCAATTCCTGATTCATGATTCAATCCATGATTCAATTCATGATTCAATTCATGATTCATGATTCATGATTCAATTCATGATTCATGATTCATGATTCATGATTGAATTCCTGATTCATGATTCATGATTCATGATTCATGATTAAATTCATGATTCAATTCATGATTCATGATTCGATTCATGATTCATGATTCATGATTCATGATTCGATTCATGATTTATGATTCATGATTCATGATTTATGATTCATGATTCAATTCATGATTCATGATTCATAATTAGATTCATAAATCATGATTCAATTCATGATTCATGATTCAATTCATGATTCATGAATCGATTCATAATTCATGATTCGAGATTCAATTCATGATTCATGATTCATGATTCAATTCATGATTCATGATTCATGATTCATGATTCATGATTCAATTCCTGATTCATGATTCATGATTCATGATTCATGATTCAATTCATGATTCAATTCATGATTCATGATTCGATTCATGATTCATGATTCATGATTCGATTCATGATTTAAGATTCATGATTCATGATTTATGATTCATGATTCAATTCTTGATTCATGATTCATGATTAGATTCATAATTCATGATTCAATTCATGATTCATAATTCAATTCATGATTCATGATTCGATTCATAATTCATGATTCGAGATTTAATTAATGATTCATGATTCATGATTGAATTCATGATTCATTATTCATGATTCATGATTCAATTCATGATTCAATTCATGATTCATGATTCATGATTCAATTCATGATTTATGATTCAGGATTCGATTCATGATTCATGATTCAATTCATGATTCATGATGCATTTCATGATTCATAATTAAATTCATGATTCAATTCATGATTCAAGATTCATGATTCAGGATTCAATTCATGATTCAATTCATGATTCATGATTCATGATTCAATTCATGATTCATGATTCGATTCATGATTCATGATTCGATTCATGATTCATGATTCAATTCATGATTCATGATGCATTTCATGATTCATGATTAGATTCATGATTCAATTTATGATTCATGATTCGATTCATGATTCATGATTCCATTCATGATTCATGATTCCATTCATGATTTATGATTCCATTCATGATTCATGATTCATGATTTGATTCATGATTCATGATGCGATTCATGATTCATGATTCAATTCATGATTGAATTCATAATTCATGATTGAATTCAAGATTGATGATTCATGATTCGATTCATGATTCATGATGCGATTCATGATTCATGATTCAATTCATGATTCAATTCATAATTCATGATTCAATTCAAGATTCATGATTCATGATTCGATTCATGATACATGATTCGATTCATGATTGAATTCATGATTCATGATTCATGATTCATGATTCAATTCATGATTCAGTTCATGATTCATGATTCAATTTATGATTCGATTCATGATTCATGATTCGATTCATGATTCATGATTCAATTCATGATTCATGATGCATTTCATGATTCATGATTAGATTCATGATTCAATTTATGATTCATGATTCGATTCATGATTCATGATTCCATTCATGATTCATGATTCCATTCATGATTCATGATTCATGATTCGATTCATGATTCATGATGCGATTCATGATTCATGATTCAATTCATGATTGAATTCATAATTCATGATTGAATTCAAGATTCATGATTCATGATTCGATTCATGATTCATGATTCGATTCATGATTGAATTCATGATTCATGATTCATGATTCATGATTCAGTTCATGATTCAGTTCATGATTCATGATTCAATTCATGATTCGATTCATGATTCATGATTCGATTCATGATTCATGATTCATGATTCATGATTCAATTCATGATTCATGATTCATGATTCAATTCATGATTCATGATTCATGATTCATGATTCATGATTCATGATTCATAATTCATGATACATGATTCATGATTCATGATTCAATTCCTGATTCATGATTCAATCCATGATTCAATTCATGATTCAATTCATGATTCATGATTCATGATTCAATTCCTGATTCATGATTCATGATTCATGATTCATGATTAAATTCATGATTCAATTCATGATTCATGATTCGATTCATGATTCATGATTCATGATTCATGATTCGATTCATGATTTATGATTCATGATTCATGATTTATGATTCATGATTCAATTCATGATTCATGATTCATAATTAGATTCATAATTCATGATTCAATTCATGATTCATGATTCGATTCATGATTTAAGATTCATGATTCATGATTTATGATTCATGATTCAATTCTTGATTCATGATTCATGATTAGATTCATAATTCATGATTCAATTCATGATTCATAATTCAATTCATGATTCATGATTCGATTCATAATTCATGATTCGAGATTTAATTAATGATTCATGATTCATGATTGAATTCATGATTCATTATTCATGATTCATGATTCAATTCATGATTCAATTCATGATTCATGATTCATGATTCAATTCATGATTTATGATTCAGGATTCGATTCATGATTCATGATTCAATTCATGATTCATGATGCATTTCATGATTCATAATTAAATTCATGATTCAATTCATGATTCAAGATTCATGATTCAGGATTCAATTCATGATTCAATTCATGATTCATGATTCATGATTCAATTCATGATTCATGATTCGATTCATGATTCATGATTCGATTCATGATTCATGATTCAATTCATGATTCATGATGCATTTCATGATTCATGATTAGATTCATGATTCAATTTATGATTCATGATTCGATTCATGATTCATGATTCCATTCATGATTCATGATTCCATTCATGATTTATGATTCCATTCATGATTCATGATTCATGGTTTGATTCATGATTCATGATGCGATTCATGATTCATGATTCAATTCATGATTGAATTCATAATTCATGATTGAATTCAAGATTGATGATTCATGATTCGATTCATGATTCATGATGCGATTCATGATTCATGATTCAATTCATGATTCAATTCATAATTCATGATTCAATTCAAGATTCATGATTCATGATTCGATTCATGATACATGATTCGATTCATGATTGAATTCATGATTCATGATTCATGATTCATGATTCAATTCATGATTCAGTTCATGATTCATGATTCAATTTATGATTCGATTCATGATTCATGATTCGATTCATGATTCATGATTCAATTCATGATTCATGATGCATTTCATGATTCATGATTAGATTCATGATTCAATTTATGATTCATGATTCGATTCATGATTCATGATTCCATTCATGATTCATGATTCCATTCATGATTCATGATTCATGATTCGATTCATGATTCATGATGCGATTCATGATTCATGATTCAATTCATGATTGAATTCATAATTCATGATTGAATTCAAGATTCATGATTCATGATTCGATTCATGATTCATGATTCGATTCATGATTGAATTCATGATTCATGATTCATGATTCATGATTCAGTTCATGATTCAGTTCATGATTCATGATTCAATTCATGATTCGATTCATGATTCATGATTCGATTCATGATTCATGATTCATGATTCATGATTCAATTCATGATTCATGATTCATGATTCAATTCATGATTCATGATTCATGATTCATGATTCATGATTCATGATTCATAATTCATGATACATGATTCATGATTCATGATTCAATTCCTGATTCATGATTCAATCCATGATTCAATTCATGATTCAATTCATGATTCATGATTCATGATTCAATTCCTGATTCATGATTCATGATTCATGATTCATGATTAAATTCATGATTCAATTCATGATTCATGATTCGATTCATGATTCATGATTCATGATTCATGATTTGATTCATGATTTATGATTCATGATTCATGATTTATGATTCATGATTCAATTCATGATTCATGATTCATAATTAGATTCATAATTCATGATTCAATTCATGATTCATGATTCAATTCATGATTCATGATTAGATTCATAATTCATGATTCGAGATTCAATTCATGATTCATGATTCATGATTCAATTCATGATTCATGATTCATGATTCATGATTCATGATTCAATTCCTGATTCATGATTCATGATTCATGATTCATGATTCAATTCATGATTCAATTCATGATTCATGATTCGATTCATGATTTATGATTCATGATTCATGATTTATGATTCATGATTCAATTCTTGATTCATGATTCATGATTAGATTCATAATTCATGATTCAATTCATGATTCATGATTCGATTCATAATTCATGATTCGAGATTTAATTAATGATTCATGATTCATGAATGAATTCATGATTCATTATTCATGATTCATGATTCAATTCATGGTTCAATTCACGATTCATGATTCATGATTCCATTCATGATTTATGATTCCATTCATGATTCATGATTCGATTCATGATTCATGATTCCATTCATAAATCATAATTCAATTCATGATTCATGATTCGTTTCATGATTCATGATTCAATTCATGATTCATGATTCATGATTAGTTTCATGATTCATGATTCATGATTAATGATTTATGATTCAATTCATGATTCATGATTCATTTCATGATTTAATTCATGATTCATTTTATGATTCATGATTCATGATTCATGATTCAATTCATGATTCAATTCATGATTAATGATTCATGATTCAATTCACGATTCATGATTCATGATTCAATTCACGATTCATGATTCATGATTCGATTCATGATTCATGATGCGATTCATGATTCATGATTCAATTCATGATTGAATTCATAATTCATGATTGAATTCAAGATTCATGATTCATGATTCGATTCATGATTCATGATTCGATTCATGATTCATGATTCGATTCATGATTGAATTCATGATTCATGATTCATGATTCAATTCATGATTCAGTTCATGATTCATGATTCAACTCATGATTCGATTCATGATTCATGATTCGATTCATGATTCATGATTCATGAATTATGATTCAATTCATGATTCATGATTCATAATTAGATTCATAATTCATGATTCAATTCATGATTCATGATTCATAATTAGATTCATAATTCATGATTCAATTCATGATTCATGATTCAATTCATGATTCATGATTCGATTCATAATTCATGATTCGAGATTCAATTCATGATTCATGATTCATGATTCAATTCATGATTCATGATTCATGATTCATGATTCATGATTCATGATTCAATTCCTGATTCATGATTCATGATTCATGATTCATGATTCAATTCATGATTCAATTCATGATTCATGATTCGATTCATGATTCATGATTCATGATTCGATTCATGATTTATGATTCATGATTCATGATTTATGATTCATGATTCAATTCATGATTCATGATTCATGATTAGATTCATAATTCATGATTCAATTCATGATTCATGATTCAATTCATGATTCATGATTCGATTCATAATTCATGATTCGAGATTCAATTCATGATTCATGATTCATGATTGAATTCATGATTCATTATTCATGATTCATGATTCAATTCATGATTCAATTCATGATTCATGATTTAGGATTCGATTCATGATTCATGATTCAATTCATGATTCATGATGCATTTCATGATTCATAATTAAATTCATGATTCAATTTATGATTCATGATTCCATTCATGATTCATGATTCCATTCATGATTCATGATTCCATTCACGATTCATGATTCATGATTCCATTCATGATTCATGATTCCATTCATAAATCATGATTCAATTCATGATTCATGATTCGTTTCATGATTCATGATTCAAATCATGATTCATGATTTATGATTCAATTCATGATTCATGATTCTTCATTTCATGATTCATGATTCATGATTCATGATTCAATTCATGATTCAATTCATGATTAATGATTCATGGTTCATGATTCAATTCATGATTCATGATTCAAGTAATGATTCATTTTATGATTCATGATTCAATTCATGATTTATGATTCAATTAATGATTCAATTCATTATTCATTTCATGATTCATGATTTAATTCATGATTTGATTTATGATTCATGATTCGATTCATGATTCATGATTCAATTCATGATTCAATTCATGATTCATGATTCAATTCATGATTAATGATTCATGATTCGATTCATGATTCATGATTCATGATTCATGATTTAATTCATGATTCATGATTCATGATTCATTATTAGATTCATAATTCATGATTCATGATTCAATTCATGATTCATGATTCAATTCATGATTAAATTCATGATTCTTTTTATGATTTATGATTTAATTCATGATTCGATTCATGATTCATAATTCGATTCATGATTCATGATTCATGATTAAATTAATAATTCAAGTCATGATTCATGATTCAATTCATGATTCATGATTCAATTAATGATTAAATTCATGATTCTTTTTATGATTCATGATTTAATTCATGATTCGATTCATGATTCATAATTCGATTCATGATTCATGATTCATGATTCATGATTCATGATTCATAATTCATGATACATGATTCATGATTCATGATTCAATTCCTGATTCATGATTCAATCCATGATTCAATTCATGATTCAATTCATGATTCATGATTCATGATTCAATTCATGATTCATGATTCATGATTCATGATTGAATTCCTGATTCATGATTCATGATTCATGATTAAATTCATGATTCAATTCATGATTCATGATTCAATTCATGATTCATGATTCGATTCATGATTCATGATTCATGATTCGATTCATGATTTATGATTCATGATTCATGATTTATGATTCATGATTCAATTCATGATTCCTGATTCATATTTAGATTCATAATTCATGATTCAATTCATGATTCATGATTCAATTCATGATTCATGATTCGATTCATAATTCATGATTCGAGATTCAATTCATGATTCATGATTCATGATTCATGATTCATGATTCAATTCCTGATTCATGATTCATGATTCATGATTCAATTCATGATTCAATTCATGATTCATGATTCGATTCATGATTCATGATTCATGATTCGATTCATGATTTATGATTCATGATTCATGATTTATGATTCATGATTCAATTCTTGATTCATGATTCATGATTAGATTCATAATTCATGATTCAATTCATGATTCATGATTCAATTCATGATTCATGATTCGATTCATAATTCATGATTCGAGATTTAATTAATGATTCATGATTCATGATTGAATTCATGATTCATTATTCATGATTCATGATTCAATTCATGATTCAATTCATGATTCATGATTCATGATTCAATTCATGATTCATGATTCAGGATTCGATTCATGATTCATGATTCAATTGATGATTCATGATGCATTTCATGATTCATAATTAAATTCATGATTCAATTTATGATTCATGATTCCATTCATGATTCATGATTCCATTCATGATTTATGATTCCATTCATGATTCATGATTCATGATTCAATTCATGATTCATGATTCGTTTCATGATTCATGATTCAATTCATGATTCATGATTAGTTTCATGATTCATGATTCATGATTAATGATTTATGATTCAATTCATGATTCATGATTCATTTCATGATTTAATTCATGATTCATTTTATGATTCATGATTCATGATTCATGATTCAATTCATGATTCAATTCATGATTAATGATTCATGATTCAATTCACGATTCATGATTCATGATTCAATTCACGATTCATGATTCATGATTCGATTCATGATTCATGATGCGATTCATGATTCATGATTCAATTCATGATTGAATTCATAATTCATGATTGAATTCAAGATTCATGATTCGATTCATGATTCATGATTCGATTCATGATTCATGATTCGATTCATGATTGAATTCATGATTCATGATTCATGATTCATGATTCAATTCATGATTCAGTTCATGATTCATGATTCAACTCATGATTCGATTCATGATTCATGATTCGATTCATGATTCATGATTCATGAATTATGATTCAATTCATGATTCATGATTCATAATTAGATTCATAATTCATGATTCAATTCATGATTCATGATTCAATTCATGATTCATGATTCGATTCATAATTCATGATTCGAGATTCAATTCATGATTCATGATTCATGATTCAATTCATGATTCATGATTCATGATTCATGATTCATGATTCATGATTCAATTCCTGATTCATGATTCATGATTCATGATTCATGATTCAATTCATGATTCAATTCATGATTCATGATTCGATTCATGATTCATGATTCGATTCATGATTTATGATTCATGATTCATGATTTATGATTCATGATTCAATTCATGATTCATGATTCATGATTAGATTCATAATTCATGATTCAATTCATGATTCATGATTCAATTCATGATTCATGATTCGATTCATAATTCATGATTCGAGATTCAATTCATGATTCATGATTCATGATTGAATTCATGATTCATTATTCATGATTCATGATTCAATTCATGATTCAATTCATGATTCATGATTCAGGATTCGATTCATGATTCATGATTCAATTCATGATTCATGATGCATTTCATGATTCATAATTAAATTCATGATTCAATTTATGATTCATGATTCCATTCATGATTCATGATTCCATTCATGATTCATGATTCCATTCACGATTCATGATTCATGATTCCATTCATGATTCATGATTCCATTCATAAATCATGATTCAATTCATGATTCATGATTCGTTTCATGATTCATGATTCAAATCATGATTCATGATTTATGATTCAATTCATGATTCATGATTCTTCATTTCATGATTCATGATTCATGATTCATGATTCAATTCATGATTCAATTCATGATTAATGATTCATGGTTCATGATTCAATTCATGATTCATGATTCAAGTAATGATTCATTTTATGATTCATGATTCAATTCATGATTTATGATTCAATTAATGATTCAATTCATTATTCATTTCATGATTCATGATTTAATTCATGATTTGATTTATGATTCATGATTCGATTCATGATTCATGATTCAATTCATGATTCAATTCATGATTCATGATTCAATTCATGATTAATGATTCATGATTCGATTCATGATTCATGATTCATGATTCATGATTTAATTCATGATTCATGATTCATGATTCATTATTAGATTCATAATTCATGATTCATGATTCAATTCATGATTCATGATTCAATTCATGATTAAATTCATGATTCTTTTTATGATTTATGATTTAATTCATGATTCGATTCATGATTCATAATTCGATTCATGATTCATGATTCATGATTAAATTAATAATTCAAGTCATGATTCATGATTCAATTCATGATTCATGATTCAATTAATGATTAAATTCATGATTCTTTTTATGATTCATGATTTAATCATGATTCGATTCATGATTCATAATTCGATTCATGATTCATGATTCATGATTCATGATTCATGATTCATGATTCATGATTCATAATTCATGATACATGATTCATGATTCATGATTCAATTCCTGATTCATGATTCAATCCATGATTCAATTCATGATTCAATTCATGATTCATGATTCATGATTCAATTCATGATTCATGATTCATGATTCATGATTGAATCCTGATTCATGATTCATTGATTCATGATTCATGATTAAATCATGATTCAATTCATGATTCATGATTCAATTCATGATTCATGATTCGATTCATGATTCATGATTCATGATTCATGATTCGATTCATGATTTATGATTCATGATTCATGATTTATGATTCATGATTCAATTCATGATTCCTGATTCATATTTAGATTCATAATTCATGATTCAATTCATGATTCATGATTCAATTCATGATTCATGATTCGATTCATAATTCATGATTCGAGATTCAATTCATGATTCATGATTCATGATTCATGATTCATGATTCAATTCCTGATTCATGATTCATGATTCATGATTCAATTCATGATTCATGATTCGATTCATGATTCATGATTCATGATTCGATTCATGATTTATGATTCATGATTCATGATTTATGATTCATGATTCAATTCTTGATTCATGATTCATGATTAGATTCATAATTCATGATTCAATTCATGATTCATGATTCAATTCATGATTCATGATTCGATTCATAATTCATGATTCGAGATTTAATTAATGATTCATGATTCATGATTGAATTCATGATTCATTATTCATGATTCATGATTCAATTCATGATTCAATTCATGATTCATGATTCATGATTCATGATTCAATTCATGATTCATGATTCAGGATTCGATTCATGATTCATGATTCAATTGATGATTCATGATGCATTTCATGATTCATAATTAAATTCATGATTCAATTTATGATTCATGATTCCATTCATGATTCATGATTCCATTCATGATTTATGATTCCATTCATGATTCATGATTCATGATTCAATTCATGATTCATGATTCGTTTCATGATTCATGATTCAATTCATGATTCATGATTCATGATTAGTTTCATGATTCATGATTCATGATTAATGATTTATGATTCAATTCATGATTCATGATTCATTTCATGATTTAATTCATGATTCATTTTATGATTCATGATTCATGATTCATGATTCAATTCATGATTCAATTCATGATTAATGATTCATGATTCAATTCACGATTCATGATTCATGATTCAATTCACGATTCATGATTCATGATTCGATTCATGATTCATGATGCGATTCATGATTCATGATTCAATTCATGATTGAATTCATAATTCATGATTGAATTCAAGATTCATGATTCGATTCATGATTCATGATTCGATTCATGATTCATGATTCGATTCATGATTGAATTCATGATTCATGATTCATGATTCATGATTCAATTCATGATTCAGTTCATGATTCATGATTCAACTCATGATTCGATTCATGATTCATGATTCGATTCATGATTCATGATTCATGAATTATGATTCAATTCATGATTCATGATTCATAATTAGATTCATAATTTATGATTCAATTCATGATTCATGATTCATAATTAGATTCATAATTCATGATTCAATTCATGATTCATGATTCAATTCATGATTCATGATTCGATTCATAATTCATGATTCGAGATTCAATTCATGATTCATGATTCATGATTCAATTCATGATTCATGATTCATGATTCATGACTCATGATTCATGATTCAATTCATGATTCAATTCATGATTCATGATTCGATTCATGATTCATGATTCGATTCATGATTTATGATTCATGATTCATGATTTATGATTCATGATTCAATTCATGATTCATGATTCATGATTAGATTCATAATTCATGATTCAATTCATGATTCAATGATTCAATTCATGATTCATGATTCGATTCATAAGTCATGATTCGAGATTCAATTCATGATTCATGATTCATGATTGAATTCATGATTCATTATTCATGATTCATGATTCAATTCATGATTCAATTCATGATTCATGATTCAGGATTCGATTCATGATTCATGATGCATTTCATGATTCATAATTAAATTCATGATTCAATTTATGATTCATGATTCCATTCATGATTCATGATTCCATTCATGATTCATGATTCCATTCACGATTCATGATTCATGATTCCATTCATGATTCATGATTCCATCACGATTCATGATTCATGATTCATTCATGATTCATGATTCCATTCATAAATCATGATTCAATTCATGATTCATGATTAGTTTCATGATTCATGATTCATGATTAATGATTTATGATTCAATTCATGATTCATGATTCATTTCATGATTTAATTCATGATTCATTTCATGATTCATGATTCATGATTCATGATTCAATTCATGATTCAGTTCATGATTAATGATTCATGGTTCATGATTCAATTCATGATTCATGATTCAAGTAATGATTCATTTCATGATTCATGATCAATTCATGATTTATGATTCAATTAATGATTCAATTCATTATTCATTTCATGATTCATGATTTAATTCATGATTTGATTTATGATTCATGATTCGATTCATGATTCATGATTCAATTCATGATTCAATTCATGATTCATGATTCAATTCATGATTAATGATTCATGATTCGATTCATGATTCATGATTCATGATTCATGATTTAATTCATGATTCATGATTCATGATTCATTATTAGATTCATAATTCATGATTCATGATTCAATTCATGATTCATGATTCAATTCATGATTCATGATTCGATTTATGATTCATTATTACTTTCATGATTCATGATTAAATTAATGATTCAATTCATGATTCATGATTCAATTCATGATTCATGATTCAATTCATGATTAAATTCATGATTCTTTTTATGATTTATGATTTAATTCATGATTCGATTCATGATTCATAATTCGATTCATGATTCATGATTCATGATTAAATTAATGATTCAAGTCATGATTCATGATTCAATCATGATTCATGATTCAATTAATGATTAAATTCATGATTCTTTTTATGATTCATGATTTAATTCATGATTCGATTCATGATTCATAATTCGATTCATGATTCATAATTCAATTCATGATTCATGATTCATGGTTCATGATTCAATTCATGAATCATGATTAAATTAATGATTTATTTTCAAGATTTATGATTCAATTCATGATTCATTTCATGATTTATGATTCAATTCATGATTCAGTTCATAATTCATGATTCAATTCATGATTCATGATTCATGATTCATGATTCAATTCCTGATTCATGATTCATGATTCATGATTCAATTCATGATTCAATTCATGATTCATGATTCGATTCATGATTCATGATTCATGATTCGATTCATGATTCATGATTTCATGATTCATGATTCATGATTTATGATTCATGATTCAATATATGATTCATGATTCATGACTTATGATTAGATTCATAATTCATGATTCATGATTCAATTCATGATTCATGATTCAATTCATAATTCATGATTCGATTCATGATTCATGATTCATTTCATTATTCGATTCATAATTCATGATTTGAGATTCAATTCATGATTCATGATTCATGATTCAATTCATGATTCATGATTCATGATTCATGATTCATGATTCAATTCATGATTTATGATTCATGATATGATTCATGATTCATGATTCGATTCATAAATCATGATTCAATTCATGATTCATGATTTGTTTCATGATTCATGATTCAATTCATGATTTATGATTTATCATTTATGATTCAATTCATGATTCATGATTCATGATTCAATGCATGATTCATGATTCGATTCATGATTCATGATTCAATTCATGATTCATTTAATGATACAATTCATGATTCATGATTCAATTCATGATTTAATTAATTAATTAATTGAATTCATTTCATGATTCATGATTCATGATTCAATTCATGATTCATGATTCATTTCATGATTCAAGATTCATGATTCAATTCATGATTCAGTTCATGATTCATGATTCAATTCATGATTCATGATTTATTATTCAAATTAAGATTCATGATTCATGATTCATGATTCAATTAATAATTCATAATTAATTTCATGATTCAATTCATGATTCATTTTATGATTCATGATTCGATTCATGATTCATGATTCATGATTCGATTCATGATTCATGATTAATGATTCATGATTCATGATTCAATTCATGATTCATGATTCATGATTAGATTCTTAATTCATGATTTATGATTCAATTCATGATTCATGATTCAATTCATGATTCAATTCATGATTCATTTCATGATTCATGATTCAATTCATGATTCATGATTCGATTCATGATTCATGATTCAATTAATGATTTATTTCATGATTCAATTCATGATTCATGATTCGATTCATGATTCATGATTCGATTCAAGATTCATGATTTAATTCATGATTCATGATTCGATTCATGATTCATGATTCAATTCATGATTCATGAATCATGATTCAATTCATGATTCATGATTCATGATTCATGATTCAATTCATGATTCATGATTTGATTCATGATTCATGATTCAATTCATGATTCATTTAATGATTCAATTCATGATTCATGATTAATTTCATGATTCATGATTCAATTCATGATTCAGTTCATGATTTATGATTCAATTCACGATTCATGATTAATGATTCATGATTCAATTCCTTATTCATGAATCGATTCATGATTCATGATTGAATTCATGATTGAATTCATGATTCATGATTCAATTCATGATTCATGATTCATGATTAGATTCATAATTCATAATTCATGATTCAATTCATGATTCATGATTCAATCATGATTCATGTTTCGATTCATGATTCATGATTCAATTCATGATTAATGATTCATGATTCAATTCATGATTCAATTCATGAATCATGATTCGATTCATGATTCGATTCATGATTCATGATTCAAATCATGATTCATGATTCAATTCATGATTCATGATTCAATTCATGATTCATGATTCATGATTCATGATTCAATTCATGATTCAATTCACGATTCATGATTCATGATTCATGATTCAATTCATGATTCATGATTTGATTCATGATTCATGATTCGATTCATGATTCAATTCATGATTCATGATTCATGATTCATTTCATGATTCATTATTCAATTCATGATTCATTCATGATTCATGATTTAATTCATGATTCAGGATTCAGGATTCGATTCATGATTCATGATTCGATTCATAGATCATGATTCAATTCATGATTCATGATTCGTTTCATGATCATGAATCAAATCATGATTCATGATTCAATG
>NW_027447129.1:0-37208 GCF_038048845.1 Mixophyes fleayi | reverse complement strand
TTGAATCAAGAATCACGAATCAAATCATGAATCATGAATCATGAATTGAATCATGAATCATGAATCATGAATCGAATCATGAATCATGAATTGAATCATGAATTGAATCATAAATCATGAATAGAATCATAAATAATGAATTGAATCATGAATCATGAATTGAATCAGGAATCGAATCATGAATTGAATCATGAATCATGAATTGAATCATGAATCATGAATCATGAATTGAATCATGAATCATGATTCATAAATCGAATCATGAATCATGAATTGAATCATGAATCGAATCATGAATTAAGTCATGAATCATGATTCAAATCATGAATCATTAATTGAATCATGAATCATGAATCATACATTGAATCATGAATCATGAATCATGAATTGAATCATGAATAATGAATCATGAATCATGAATCATAAATTGAATCATGAATCATGAATCAAATCATAAATAATGAATTGAATTATGAATTGAATCATGAATCATGAATCATGAATTGAATCATGAATCATGAATCATAAATCATGAATCATAAATCATGAATTAAATCATGAATTGAATCATGAATCATGAATTGAATCATGAATCATGAATCGACTCATGAATTATGAATTGAATCATGAATCATGAATTGAATCATGAATCATGAATTCAATCATGAATCATGAATCATGAATCAACAATCATGAATCGAATCATGAATCATGAATTGAATCTTGAATCATGAATTAAGAATCATGAATTGAATCATGAATCATGAATTGAATCTTGAATCATGAATTAAGAATCATGAATTGAATCATGAATCATGAATCATGAATCAATTCATGAATTATGAATCATGAATCAAGAATCATGAATCGAATCATGAATCAAAAATTGAATCTTGAATCATGAATCAAGAATCATGAATTGAATCATGAATCATGAATCATGAATCGAATCGTGAATCATGAATCAAATCATGAATCATGAATCGAATCATGAATAAAGAATCATGAATCATGAATCATGAATTGAATCATGAATCATGAATTGAATCATGAATCATGAATTGAATCATGAATCATGAATCATGAATTGAATCATTAATCATGAATCGAATCATGAATCATGAATCATGAATTGAATCATGATTTATGAATCATAATTCGAATCTTGAATCATGAATCAAGAATCATGAATCAAATAATGAATCATGAATTGAATCATGAATAATAAATTATGAATTATGAATTAAATTATGAATCATGAATAATGAATTGAATCATGAAACATGAATTAATAATCATGAATCGAATCATGAATCATGAATCATGAATTGAATCAAGAATCATGAATCGAATCATGAATCATGAATTGAATCATGAATTGAATCATGAATCATGAATTGAATCATGAATTAAATCATGAATTATATCATAAATCATGAATTGAATCATGATTCATGAATTATGAATCATGAATTGAATCATGAATAAAATCATGAATCATGAAACATAAATTGAATCATGAATCAGGAATCATGAATTCAATAATAATGAATTGAATCATGAATCATGACTCATGAATTGAATCATGAATCAAGAATCATGAATCATGAACTGAATCATGAATCATGAATCATGAATCGAATCATGAATCATGAATTGAATCATGAATCATGAATCATGAATTGAATCATTAATCATGAATCATGAATTGAATAATGAATTGAATCATGAATCATGAATCATGAATTAAATCATAAATCATGAATCATGAAACATAAATTGAATCATGAATCATGAATCATGAATTCAATAATAATGAATTGAATCATGAATCATGAATCATGAATTGAATCATGAATCAAGAATCATGAATGATGAATTGAATCATGAATCATGAATCATGAATCGAATCATGAATCATGAATTGAATCATGAATCATGAATTGAATCTTAAATCATGAATCATGAATCATGAATTGAATCATGAATCATGAATTGAATCTTAAATCATGAATCATGAATCATGAATCATGAATTGAATCATGAATCATGAATCATGAATTGAATCATGAATCATAATTCATGAATCGAATCTTGAATCAAGAATCATGAATCAAATCATGAATCATGAATCATGAATCATGAATCGAATCATGAATCATGAATTGAATCATGAATTGAATCATAAATCATGAATAGAATCTTGAATAATGAATTGAATCATGAATCATGAATCATGAATTGAATCATAAATCATGAATTGAATCAGGAATCGAATCATGAATTGAATCATGAATCATGAATTGAATCATGAATCATGAATTGAATCATGAATCATGAATCATGAATTGAATCATGAATCATGATTCATAAATCAAATCATGAATCATGAATTGAATCATGAATCGAATCATGAATTGAGTCATGAATCATGATTTAAATCATGAATCATTAATTGAATCATGAATCATGAATCATACATTGAATCATGAATCATGAATCATGAATTGAATCGAGAATCATGAATCATGAATCATGAATTGAATCATATATTGAATTATGAATCATGAATCATGAATTGAATCATGAATTGAATCATGAATCATGAATCATGAATTGAATCATGAATCATGAATCATAAATCATGAATTATATCATGAATCATGAATTGAATCATGAATTGAATCATGAATCATGAATCATGAATTGAATCATGAATCATGAATCATAAATCATGAATTATATCATGAATCATGAATTGAATCATGAATCATGAATCATGAATCTACTCATGAATTATGAATTGAATCATGAATCATGAATTCAATCATGAATCATGAATCATGAATCATGAATTGAATCATGAATCATGAATCATGAATTGAATCATGAATCATGAATCATAAATTGAATCATGAATCATGAATCATGAAATGAATCATGAATCATGAATCATGAATCATGAATCGAATCATGAATCATGAATTGAATCTTGAATCATGAATCAAGAATCATGAATTGAATCATGAATAGTGAATCATGAATCGAATCATGAATCATGAATCGAATCATGAATCATGAATCATAATTTGAATCATGAATCATGAATCATGAATCATGAATTGAATCATGAATCGAATCATGAATCATGAATCATTAATCGAATCATGAATTATGAATCATGAATTGAATCATGAATCATTAATCGAATCACGGATCATGAATCATGAATTGAATCTTGAATCGAATCATGAATCATGAATCATTAATCGAATCATGAATCATGAATCATGATTTGAATCATGAATCAATAATCGAATCATGAATCATGAATTGAATCATGAATCATGAATCATAATTCATGAATCATGAATTGAATCATGAATCATATATCGAATCATGAATCATGAATTGAATCATGAATCATGAATCATGAATCATGAATTGAATCATGAATCATGAATCGAATCATAAATCAAGAATCATGAATCATGAATAATGAATCATGAATTGAATCACGTATCATGAATCAAATCATGAATCATGAATTAAATCATGAATCGAATCATAAATAAAGAATCATGAATCATGAATAATGAATCATGAATTGAATCACGTATCATGAATCAAATCATGAATCATGAATTAAATCATGAATCGAATCATAAATAAAGAATCATGAATCATGAATCATGAATCATGAATTGAATCATGAATCATAAATCATGAATATACTCATGAATTATGAATTGAATCATGAATCATGAATTCAATCATGAATCATGAATCGAATCATGAATAATGAATCATGAATCATGAATCATGAATTGAATCATGAATCATGAATCATGAATCGAATCATGAATCAAGAATCATGAATCGAATCATGAATCATGAATAATGAATCGAATCATGAATCATGAATCGAATCATGAATAATGAATCATGAATCATGAATCATAATTTGAATCATGAATCATGAATCATTAGTCGAATCATGAATCATGAATCAAGAATCATGAATTGAATCATGAATCGAATCATGAATCATGAATCATAAATCAAATCATAAATCATGAATCATGAATCATGAATTGAATCATCAATCATTAATCGAATCATGAATCATGAATCATGAATTGAATCATCAATCATGAATCATGAATCATGAATCATGAATTGAATCATGAATCATGAATCATAAATCGAATCATGAATCATGAATTGAATCATGAATCATGAATCATGAATTGAAACATGATTCATGAACTGAATCATGAATCATGAATCATGAATCATGAATCATAAATTGAATCATAAATCATGAATCATGAATCGAATCATAAATCATGAATCATGAATCATGAATTGAATCATGAATCATGAATCATGAATCGAATCATGAATCATGAATTGAATCATGAATTGAATCATAAATCATGAATAGAATCATGAATAATGAATTGAATCATAAATCATGAATTAAATCAGGAATCGAATCATGAATTGAATCATGAATCATGAATTGAATCATGAATCATAAATCATGAATTGAATCATGAATCATGATTTATAAATCGAATCATGAATCATGAATTGAATCATGAATCGAATCATGAATTGAGTCATAAATCATGATTTAAATCATGAATCATGATTTAAATCATGAATCATTAATTGAATCATGTATCATGAATCATACATTGAATCATGAATCATGAATCATACATTGAATCACGAATCATGAATCAAGAATCATGAATGGAATCATGAATCATGAATTGAATCTTGAATCATGAATGAAGAATCATGAATTGAATCATGAATCATGAATCATGAATCGAATCATGAATCATGAATCGAATCATGAATCATGAATCATGAATCATGAATCATAATTTGAATCATGAATCATTAATCGAATCACGGATCATGAATCATGAATTGAATCATGAATCGAATCATGAATCATGAATCATGAATCATTAATTGAATCATGAATCATGAATCATGAATTGAATCATGAATCATTAATCGAATCACGGATCATGAATCATGAATTGAATCATGAATCATAATTCATGAATCATGAATTAAATCATGAATCTTGAATAATGAATCGAATCATGAATCATGAATCAAGAGTCATGAATCGAATCATGAATCATGAATTGAATCTTGAATCATGAATCAAGAATCATGAATTGAATCATGAATCATGAATAATGAATCGAATCATGAATCATGAATCGAATCATGAATCATGAATCATGAATCATGAATCATAATTTGAATCATGAATCATGTATCATTAATCGAATCATGAATTGAATCATGAATCGAATCATAAATCATGAATCATGAATTGAATCATCAATCATTAATCGAATCATGAATCATGAATCATGAATTGAATCATGAATCATGAATCATCAATCATTAATCGAATCATGAATAATGAATCATGAATCATGAATTGAAACATGATTCATGAATTGAATCATGAATCATGAATCATGAATCATGAATCATAAATTGAATCATAAATCATGAATCATGAATCGAATCATAAATCATGAATCATGAATCATGAATTGAATCATGAATCATGAATCATGAATCAAATTATTAATCATGAATCATGAATCATGAATCGAATCATGAATCATGAATTATGAATCATGCATTGAATCATGAATCATGAATCATGAATTAAATAATGAATCATGAATCATTAATTGAATCATGAATCAAATCATAAATCAAGAATCATGAATCATGAATCATGAATCATGAATCGAATCATGAATCATGAATTATGAATCATGCATTGAATCATGAATCATGAATCATGAATTAAATAATGAATCATGAATCATTAATTGAATCATGAATCAAATCATAAATCAAGAATCATGAATCATGAATCATGAATCATGAATTGAATCATGTATCATGAATCAAATCATGAATCATGAATTATTAATCATGAATTGAATCATGAATCATGAATTATGAATCATGAATTGAATCATGAATCATGAATCATGAATCATGAATCATGAATTGAATCATAAATCATGAATCATGAATCGAATCATGAATCATGAATCAGGAATCATGAATCATGAATTGAATCATGAATCATGAATCATGAATCATGAATTGAATCATAATTCATGAATCAAGAATCATGAATCGAATCATGAATCATGAATCGAATCATGAATCGAATCATGAATCATGAATCATGAATCATGAATCATGAATCGAATCATGAATCGAATCATGAATCATGAATCATGAATCATGAATCATGAATCAAGAATCATGAATCGAATCATGAATCATGAATAGAATCATGAATCGAATCATGAATCATGAATTGAATCAAGAATCATGAATCAAGAATCATGAATTGAATCATGAATCATGAATAATGAATCAAATCATGAATCATGAATCGAATCATGAATAATGAATCATGAATCATGAATCATAATTTGAATCATGAATCATGAATCATTAATCGAATCATGAATCAAGAATCATGAATTGAATCATGAATCGAATCATGAATCATGAATCATTAATCGAATCATGAATCATGAATCATGAATCATTAATCGAATCATGAATCATTAATCATGAATCATGAATTGAATCATCAATCATTAATCGAATCATGAATCATGAATCATGAATTGAATCATGAATCATGAATCATGAAACATGAATCATGAATTGAATCATGAATCATGAATCATAAATCGAATCATGAATCATAAATTGAATCATGAATCATGAATCATGAATCATGAATTGAAACATGATTCATGAATTGAATCATGAATCATGAATCATGAATCATGAATCATAAATTGAATCATAAATCATGAATCATGAATCATGAATCATGAATTGAAACATGATTCATGAATTGAATCATGAATCATGAATCATGAATCATGAATCATAAATTGAATCATAAATCATGAATCATGAATCGAATCATAAATCATGAATCATGAATCATGAATTAAATCATGAATCATGAATCGAATCATGAATCATGAATTGAATCATGAATTGAATCATAAATCATGAATCATGAATCATGAATCATGAATTGAAACATGATTCATGAATTGAATCATGAATCATGAATCATGAATCATGAATCATAAATTGAATCATAAATCATGAATCATGAATCGAATCATAAATCATGAATCATGAATCATGAATCGAATCATGAATCATGAATCAAGAATCAAGAATCATGAATCATGAATTGAATCTTGAATCATGAATCAAGAATCATGAATTGAATCATGAATCATGAATCATGAATCGAATCATGAATCATGAATCGAATCATGAATCATGAATCATGAATCATGAATTGAATCATGAATCATGAATCAAGAATCATGAATCGAATCATGAATCATGAATTGAATCTTGAATCATGAATCAAGAATCATGAATTGAATCATGAATCATGAATAATGAATCGAATCATGAATCATGAATCGAATCATGAATCATGAATCATGAATCATTAATCGAATCATGAATCATGAATCAAGAATCATGAATTGAATCATGAATCGAATCATGAATCATGAATCATTAATCGAATCATGAATCATGAATCATGAATTGAATCATCAATCATTAATCGAATCATGAATCATGAATCATGAATTGAATCATGAATCATGAATCACGAATCATGAATCATGAATTGAATCATGAATCATGAATCATAAATCGAATCATGAATCATGAATTGAATCATGAATCATGAATCATGAATCATGAATTGAAACATGATTCATGAATTGAATCATGAATCATGAATCATGAATCATGAATCATAAATTGAATCATAAATCATGAATCATGAATCGAATCATAAATCATGAATCATGAATCATGAATTAAATCATGAATCATGAATCGAATCATGAATCATGAATTGAATCATGAATTGAATCATAAATCATGAATAGAATCATGAATAATGAATTGAATCATGAATCATGAATCATGAATCGAATCATAAATCATGAATCATGAATCATGAATTGAATCATGAATCATGAATCGTGAATCAAATTATTAATCATGAATCATGAATCATGAATCGAATCATGAATCATGAATTATGAATCATGCATTGAATCATGAATCATGAATCATGAATTGAATCATGAATCGAATCATAAATCAAGAATCATGAATCATGAATCATGAATCATGAATTGAATCATGTATCATGAATCAAATCATGAATCATGAATTATTAATCATGAATTGAATCATGAATCATGAATTATGAATCATGAATTGAATCATGAATCATGAATCATGAATCATGAATCATGAATCATGAATTGAATCATAAATCATGAATCATGAATCGAATCATGAAATATGAATCAGGAATCATGAATCATGAATTGAATCATGAATCATGAATCATGAATCATGAATTGAATCATAAATCATGAATCATGAATCATGAATCATGAATCAAATCATGAATCATGAATCAAGAATCAAGAATCATGAATCATGAATTGAATCTTGAATCATGAATCAAGAATCATGAATTGAATCATGAATCATGAATCATGAATCGAATCATGAATCATGAATCGAATCATGAATCATGAATCATGAATCGAATCATGAATCATGAATCAAGAATCATGAATCGAATCATGAATCATGAATTGAATCTTGAATCATGAATCAAGAATCATGATTTGAATCATGAATCATGAATAATTAATCGAATCATGAATAATGAATTGAATCTTGAATCATGAATCAAGAATCATGAATTGAATCATGAATCATGAATAATGAATCGAATCATGAATCATGAATCGAATCATGAATCATGAATCATTAATCGAATCATGAATCATGAATCAAGAATCATGAATTGAATCATGAATCGAATCATGAATCATGAATCATTAATCGAATCATGAATCATGAATCATGAATTGAATCATCAATCATTAATCGAATCATGAATCATGAATCATGAATTGAATCATGAATCATGAATCACGAATCATGAATCATGAATTGAATCATGAATCATGAATCATAAATCGAATCATGAATCATGAATTGAATCATGAATCATGAATCATGAATCATGAATCATAAATTGAAACATGATTCATGAATTGAATCATGAATCATGAATCATGAATCATGAATCATAAATTGAATCATAAATCATGAATCATGAATCGAATCATAAATCATGAATCATAAATCATGAATTAAATCATGAATCATGAATCATGAATCGAATCATGAATCATGAATTGAATCATGAATTGAATCATAAATCATGAATAGAATCATGAATAATGAATTGAATCATGAATCATGAATTGAATCATAAATCATGAATTGAATCAGGAATCGAATCATGAATTGAATCATGAATCATGAATTGAATCATGAATCATGAATCATGAATTGAATCATGAATCATGATTCATAAATCAAATCATGAATCATGAATTGAATCATGAATCGAATCATGAATTGAGTCATGAATCATGATTTAAATCATGAATCATGAATTGAATCATGAATCATGAATCATACATTGAATCATGAATCATGAATCATGAATTGAATCATGAATTGAATCATGAATCATGAATTGAATCATGAATCATGAATTGAATCATGAATCATGAATCATGAATTGAATCATATATTGAATTATGAATCATAAATCATGAATTGAATCATGAATTGAATCATGAATCAGGAATCATGAATTGAATCATGAATCATGAATCATAAATCATGAATTAAATCATGAATTGAATCATGAATCATGAATTGAATCATGAATCATGAATCATGAATCTACTCATGAATTATGAATTGAATCATGAATCATGAATTCAATCATGAATAAGGAATTGAATCATGAATAATGAATCATGAATCATGAATTGAATCATGAATCATGAATCAAGAATCGAATCATGAATCATGAATCAAGAATCATGAATCGAATCATGAATCATGAATTGAATCTTGAATCATGAATGAAGAATCATGAATTGAATCATGAATCATGAATCATGAATCGAATCATGAATCATGAATCGAATCATGAATCATGAATCAAGAATCATGAATCGAATCATGAATCATGAATTGAATCTTGAATCATGAATGAAGAATCATGAATTGAATCATGAATCATGAATCATGAATCGAATCATGAATCATGAATCGAATCATGAATAATGAATCATGAATCATGAATTGAATCATGAATCATTAATCGAATCACGGATCATGAATCATGAATTGAATCATGAATCGAATCATGAATCATGAATCATGAATCATTAATCGAATCATGAATCATGAATTAAATCATGAATCATTAATCGAATAACGGATCATGAATCATGAATTGAATCATGAATCATAATTCATGAATCATGAATTGAATCATGAATCATAAATCGAATCATGAATCATAAATTGAATCATAAATCATGAATCATGAATCATGAATCATGAACTGAATCATGATTCATGAATTGAATCATAAATCATGAATCATGAATTGAATCATAAATCATGAATCATGAATCATGAATCATAAATCATGAATCATGAATCATGAATCATGAATTGAATCATGAATCATGAATCATGAATCAAATTATTAATCATGAATCATGAATCATGAATTGAATCATGAATCATGAATCATGAATCATAAATTGAATCATAAATCATGAATCATGAATTGAATCATAAATCATGAATCATGAATCATGAATCATGAATTGAATCATGAATCATGAATCATGAATCAAATTATTAATCATGAATCATGAATCATGAATTGAATCATGAATCATGAATCATGAATTAAATCATGAATCATGAATTAAATCATGAATCATGAATCAAGAATTGAATCATGAATCGAATCATAAATCAAGAATCATGAATCATGAATCATGAATCATGAATTGAATCATGTATCATGAATCAAATCATGAATCATGAATTGAAACATGAATCGAATCATAAATCAAGAATCATGAATCATGAATCATGAATCATGAATTGAATCATGAATCATGAATCATGAATCTACTCATAATTTATGAATTGAATCATGAATCATGAATCATGAATTGAATCATGAATCATGAATCATGAATCGAATCATGAATCATGAATCAAGAATCATGAATCGAATCATGAATCATGAATTGAATCTTGAATCATGAATCAAGAATCATGAATTGAATCATGAATCATGAATAATGAATCGAATCATGAATCATGAATCGAATCATGAATAATGAATCATGAATCATGAATCATAATTTGAATCATGAATCATGAATCATTAATTGAATCATAATTCATGAATCAAGAATCATGAATTGAATCATGAATCGAATCATGAATCATGAATCATGAATCATGAATCATGAATCATGAATTGAATTATCAATCATTAATCGAATCATGAATCATGAATCATACATTGAATCATGAATCATGAATCATACATTGAATCACGAATCATGAATCATGAATCAAGAATCATGAATGGAATCATGAATCATGAATTGAATCTTGAATCATGAATGAAGAATCATGAATTGAATCATGAATCATGAATCATGAATCGAATCATGAATCATGAATCGAATCATGAATCATGAATCATGAATCATGAATCATAATTTGAATCATGAATCATGAATCATTAATCGAATCATGAATCATGAATCATGAATTGAATCATGAATCGAATCATGAATCATGAATCATTAATCGAATCATGAATCATGAATCATGAATTGAATCATGAATCATTAATCGAATCATGGATCATGAATCATGAATTGAATCATGAATCGAATCATGAATCATGAATCATTAATCGAATCATGAATCATGAATCATGAATTGAATCAAGAATCATTAATCTAATCACGGATCATGAATCATGAATTGAATCATGAATCATAATTCATGAATCATGAATTGAATCATGAATCATGAATAATGAATCGAATCATGAATCATGAATCAAGAATCATAATTTGAATCATGAATCATGAATCATTAATCGAATCATGAATCATGAATCAAGAATCATGAATTGAATCATGAATCGAATCATGAATCATGAATCATTAATCGAATCATAAATCATGAATCATGAATTGAATCATCAATCATTAATCGAATCATGAATCATAAATCATGAATTGAATCATGAATCATCAATCATCAATCATTAATCGAATCATGAATCATGAATCATGAATCATGAATTGAAACTTGATTCATGAATTGAATCATGAATCATGAATCATGAATCATGAATCATAAATTGAATCATAAATCATGAATCATGAATCGAATCATAAATCATGAATCATGAATCATGAATTGAATCATGAATCATGAATCATGAATCAAATTATTAATCATGAATCATGAATCATGAATCGAATCATGAATCATGAATTATGAATCATGCATTGAATCATGAATCATGTATCATGAATCAAATCATGAATCATGAATTATTAATCATGAATTGAATCATGAATCATGAATTATGAATCATGAATTGAATCATGAATCATGAATCATGAATCATGAATCATGAATCATGAATTGAATCATAAATCATGAATCATGAATCGAATCATGAATCATGAATCAGGAATCATGAATCATGAATTGAATCATGAATCATGAATCATGAATCATGAATTGAATCATAAATCATGAATCATGAATTGAATCATAAATCATGAATCATGAATCATGAATCATAAATTGAATCATGAATCATGAATCATGAATCAAATTATTAATCATGAATCATGAATCATGAATCGAATCATGAATCATGAATCATGAATCGAATCATGAATCATGAATCATGAATCATGAATTGAATCATGAATCATGAATTAAATCATGAATCATGAATCATGAATTGAATCATGAATCGAATCATAAATCAAGAATCATGAATCATGAATCATGAATCATGAATTGAATCATGTATCATGAATCAAATCATGAATCATGAATTGAATCATGAATCGAATCATAAATCAAGAATCATGAATCATGAATCATGAATCATGAATTGAATCATGAATCATGAATCATGAATCTACTCATGAATTATGAATTGAATCATGAATCATGAATTGAATCATGAATCATGAATCATGAATCGAATCATGAATCATGAATCAAGAATCATGAATCGAATCATGAATCATGAATTGAATCTTGAATCATGAATCATGAATCATGAATTGAATCATGAATCATGAATAATGAATTGAATCATGAATCATGAATCGAATCATGAATAATGAATCATGAATCATGAATCATAATTTAAATCATGAATCATGAATCATTAATTGAATCATGAAATCATGAATCAAGAATCATGAATTGAATCATGAATCGAATCATGAATCATGAATCATGAATCCTGAATCATGAATCATGAATCATGAATTGAATCATCAATCATTAATCGAATCATGAATCCTGAATCATGAATTGAATCATGAATCATGAATCATGAATCATAAATCGAATCATGAATCATGAATCGAATCATGAATCATGAATCATAAATCGAATCATGAATCATGAATCATGAATTAAATCATCAATCATTAATCGAATCATGAATCATGAATCTTGAATTGAATCATCAATCATGAATCATGAATCATGAATCATGAATTGAATCATGAATCATGAATCATAAATCGAATCATGAATCATGAATTGAATCATGAATCATGAATCATGAATCATGAATTGAAACATGATTCATGAACTGAATCATGAATCATGAATCATGAATCATGAATCATAAATTGAATCATTAATCATGAATCATGAATCGAATCATAAATCATGAATCATGAATCATGAATTGAATCATGAATCATGAATCATGAATCAAATCATGAATCATGAATTGAATCATGAATTGAATCATAAATCATGAATAGAATCATGAATAATGAATTGAATCATGAATCATGAATCATGAATTGAATCATAAATCATGAATTGAATCAGGAATCGAATCATGAATTGAATCATGAATCATGAATTGAATCATGAATCATGAATCATGAATTGAATCATGAATCATGATTCATAAATCGAATCATGAATCATGAATTGAATCATGAATCGAATCATGAATTGAGTCATGAATCATGATTTAAATCATGAATCATGATTTAAATCATGAATCATTAATTGAATCATGAATCATGAATCATACATTGAATCATGAATCATGAATCATACTTTGAATCACGAATCATGAATCAAGAATCATGAATGAAATCATGAATCATGAATTGAATCTTGAATCATGAATGAAGAATCATGAATTGAATCATGAATCATGAATCATGAATCGAATCATGAATCATGAATCGAATCATGAATCATGAATCGAATCATGAATCATGAATCATGAATCATGAATCATAATTTGAATCATGAATCATTAATCGAATCATGAATCATGAATCATGAATTGAATCATGAATCGAATCATGAATCATGAATCATTAATCGAATCATGAATCATGAATCATGAATTGAATCATGAATCATTAATCGAATCACGGATCATGAATCATGAATTGAATCATGAATCATAATTCATGAATCATGAATTGAATCATGAATCATGAATAATGAATCGAATCATGAATCATGAATCAAGAATCATGAATCGAATCATGAATCATGAATTGAATCTTGAATCATGAATCAAGAATGATGAATTGAATCATGAATCATGAATAATGAATCGAATCATGAATCATGAATCGAATCATGAATAATGAATCATGAATCATGAATCATAATTTGAATCATGAATCATGAATCATTAATCGAATCATGAATCATGAATCAAGAATCATGAATTGAATCATGAATCGAATCATGAATCATGAATCATTAATCGAATCATTAATCATGAATCATGAATTGAATCATCAATCATTAATCAAATCATGAATCATGAATCATGAATTGAATCATGAATCATGAATCATCAATCATTAATCGAATCATGAATCATGAATCATGAATCATGAATTGAAACATGATTCATGAATTGAATCATGAATCATGAATCATGAATCATAAATTGAATCATAAATCATGAATCATGAATCGAATCATAAATCATGAATCATGAATCATGAATTGAATCATGAATCATGAATCATGAATCAAATTATTAATCATGAATCATGAATCATGAATCGAATCATGAATCATGAATTATGAATCATGCATTGAATCATGAATCATGAATCATGAATTAAATCATGAATCATGAATCATGAATTGAATCATGAATCAAATCATAAATCAAGAATCATGAATCATGAATCATGAATCATGAATTGAATCATGTATCATGAATCAAATCATGAATCATGAATTATTAATCATGAATTGAATCATGAATCATGAATTATGAATCATGAATTGAATCATGAATCATGAATCATGAATTGAATCTTAAATCATGAATCATGAATCGAATCATGAATCATGAATCAGGAATCATGAATCATGAATTGAATCATGAATCATGAATCATGAATCATGAATTGAATCTTAAATCATGAATCATGAATCGAATCATGAATCATGAATCAGGAATCATGAATCATGAATTGAATCATGAATCATGAATCATGAATCATAAATCGAATCATGATTCATGAATCAAGAATCAAGAATCATGAATCATTAATCGAAACATGAATCATGAATCATGAATTGAATCATCAATCATTAATCGAATCATGAATCATGAATCATGAATTGAATCATGAATCATGAATCACGAATCATGAATCATGAATTGAATCATGAATCATAAATCGAATCATGAATCATGAATTGAATCATGAATCATGAATCATGAATCATAAATTGAAACATGATTCATGAATTGAATCATGAATCATGAATCATGAATCATGAATCATAAATTGAATCATAAATCATGAATCATGAATCGAATCATAAATCATGAATCATAAATCATGAATTAAATCATGAATCATGAATCATGAATCGAATCATGAATCATGAATTGAATCATGAATTAAATCATAAATCATGAATAGAATCATGAATAATGAATTGAATCATGAATCATGAATCATAAATTGAATCATAAATCATGAATTGAATCAGGAATCGAATCATGAATTGAATCATGAATCATGAATTGAATCATGAATCATGAATTGAATCATGAATCATGATTCATAAATCGAATCATGAATCATGAATTGAATCATTAATCGAATCATGAATTGAGTCATGAATCATGATTTAAATCATGAATCATTAATTGAATCATGAATCATGAATCATACATTGAATCATGAATCATGAATCATGAATTGAATCATGAATTGAATCATGAATCATGAATTGAATCATGAATCATGAATTGAATCATGAATCATGAATCATGAATTGAATCATATATTGAATTATGAATCATGAATCATGAATTGAATCATGAATTGAATCATGAATCATGAATCATGAATTGAATCATGAATCATGAATCATAAATCATGAATTAAATCATGAATTGAATCATAAATCATGAATTGAATCATGAATCATGAATCTACTCATGAATTATGAATTGAATCATGAATCATGAATTCAATCATGAATAAGGAATTGAATCATGAATAATGAATCATGAATTGAATCATGAATCATGAATCAAGAATCGAATCATGAATCATGAATCAAGAATCATGAATCGAATCATGAATCATGAATTTAATCTTGAATCATGAATGAAGAATCATGAATTGAATCATGAATCATGATTCATGAATCGAATCATGAATCATGAATCGAATCATGAATCATGAATTGAATCTTGAATCATGAATGAAGAATCATGAATTGAATCATGAATCATGAATCATGAATTGAATCTTGAATCATGAATGAAGAATCATGAATTGAATCATGAATCATGAATCATGAATCGAATCATGAATCATGAATCGAATCATGAATCATGAATCGAATCATGAATAATGAATCATGAATCATGAATCATAATTTGAATCATGAATCATGAATCATTAATCGAATCATTAATCATGAATCATGAATTGAATCATGAATCGAATCATGAATCATGAATCATGAATCATTAATCGAATCATGAATTGAGAATCATGAATTGAATCATGAATCATTAATCGAATCACGGATCATGAATCATGAATTGAATCATGAATCGAATCATGAATCATGAATCATGAATCATTAATCGAATCATGAATCATGAATCATGAATCATTAATCGAATAACGGATCATGAATCATGAATTGAATCATGAATCATAATCCATGAATCATGAATTGAATCATGAATCATAAATCGAATCATGAATCATGAATTGAATCATGAATCATCGATCATGAATCATGAATCATGAATTGAATCATGATTCATGAATTGAATGATGAATCATGAATCATGAATCATATATTAAATCATAAATCATGAATCATGAATTGAATCATAAATCATGAATCATGAATCATGAATCATGAATTGAATCATGAATCATGAATTATGAATCAAATTATTAATCATGAATCATGAATCATGAATCGAATCATGAATCATGAATCATGAATCATGAATTGAATCATGATTAATGAATCATGAATTAAATCATGAATCATGAATTAAATCATGAATCATGAATCATGAATTGAATCATGAATCGAATCATAAATCAAGAATCATGAATCATGAATCATGAATCATGAATTGAATCATGTATCATGAATCAAATCATGAATCATGAATTGAATCATGAATCGAATCATAAATCAAGAATCATGAATCATGAATTGAATCATGAATCATGAATCTACTCATGAATTATGAATCGAATCATGAATAATGAATCATGAATCATGAATCATGAATTGAATCATGAATCATGAATCATGAATCGAATCATGAATCATGAATCAAGAATGATGAATCGAATCATGAATCATGAATTGAATCTTGAATCATGAATCAAGAATCATTAATTGAATCATGAATCATGAATAATGAATCGAATCATGAATCATGAATCGAATCATGAATAATGAATCATGAATCATAATTTGAATCATGAATCATGAATCATTAATTGAATCATGAATCATTAATCAAGAATCATGAATTGAATCATGAATCGAATCAATAATCATGAATCATGAATCATGATTCATGAATCATGAATCATGAATTGAATCATCAATCATTAATCGAATCATGAATCCTGAATCATGAATTGAATCATGAATCATGAATCTATCGAATCATGAATCATGAATTGAATCATGAATCATGAATCATGAATCATGAATCGAAACATGATTCATGAATTGAATCATGAATCATGAATCATGAATCATAAATTGAATCATAAATCATGAATCATGAATCGAATCATAAATCATGAATCATGAATCATGAATTGAATCATCAATCATGAATCATGAATCAAATTATTATTCATGAATCATGAATCATGAATCGAATCATGAATCATGAATCATGCATTGAATCATAATTCAATGAATCATGAATTAAATCATGAATCATGAATCATGAATTGAATCATGAATCGAATCATAAATCAAGAATCATGAATCATGAATTATGAATCATGAATTGAATCATGTATCATGAATCAAATCATGAATCATGAATTATGAATCATGAATTGAATCATGAATCATGAATTATGAATCATGAATTGAATCATGAATCATGAATCATGAATCATGAATCATGAATTGAATCATAAATCATGAATCATGAATCAAATCATGAATCATGAATCAAGAATCATGAATCATGAATTGAATCATGAATCATGAATCATGAATTGAATCATAAATCATGAATCATGAATCATGAATCATGAATCTAATCATGAATCAGGAATCAAGAATCAAGAATCATGAATCGAATCATGAATCATGAATTGAATCTTGAATCATGAATCAAGAATCATGAATTAAATCATGAATCATGAATCATGAATCGAATCATGAATCATGAATCGAATCATGAATAATGAATCATGAATCATGAATCATGAATCAGGAATCGAATCATGAATGATGAATCAAGAATCATGAATCGAATCATGACTCATGAATTGAATCTTGAATCATGAATCATGAATCATGAATTGAAACATGATTCATGAATTGAATCATGAATCATGAATCATGAATCATGAATCATAAATTGAATCATAAATCATGAATCATGAATCATAATTTGAATCATGAATCATGAATCATTCATCGAATCATGAATCATGAATCAAGAATCATGAATCAAGAATCATGAATTGAATCATGAATCAAATCATGAATCATGAATCATTAATCGAATCATGAATCATGAATCATGAATTGAATCATGAATCATGAATCATAAATCGAATCATGAATCATGAATTGAATCATGAATCATGAATCATGAATCATGAATTGAAACATGATTCATGAATTGAATCATGAATCATGAATAATAAATTGAATCATAAATCATGAATCATGAATTCGAATCATAAATCATGAATCATGAATCATGAATTGAATCATGAATCATGAATCATGAATCAAATTATTAATCATGAATCATTAATCAAATCATGAATCGAATCATGAATCATGAATCATGAATCATGCATTGAATCATGAATCATGAATCATGAATTAATTCATGAATCATGAATCATGAATTGAATCATGAATTGAATCATAATCAAGAATCATGAATCATGAATCATGAATCATGAATTGAATCATGTATCATGAATCAAATCATGAATCATGAATTATGAATCATGAATTGAATCATGAATCATGAATTATGAATCATGAATTGAATCATGAATCATGAATCATGAATCATGAATCGAATCATAAATCATGAATCATGAATCAAATCATGAATCATGAATCAGGAATCATGAATCAAGAATCATGAATCATGAATTGAATCATAAATCATGAATCATGAATCATGAATAATGAATCGAATCATGAATCAAGAATCAAGAATCATGAATCGAATCATGAATCATGAATTGAATCTTGAATCATGAATCAAGAATCATGAATTGAATCATGAATCATGAATCGAATCATGAATCATGAATCGAATCATGAATAATGAATCATGAATCATGAATTTAATCATGAATCATAAATCATTAATCGAATCATAAATCATGAATCAAGAATCATGAATCGTATCATGAATCATGAATTGAATCATGAATTATGAATCAAGAATCATGAATTGAATCATGAATTGAATCATGAATCATGAATCGAATCATGAATCATAAATCATGAATCATGAATTGAATCATGAATCATGAATCATTAATTGAATCATGAATCATGAATCATTAATCATGAATTAAATCATGAATCATGAATCATGAATCGAATCATGAATCATGAATCGAATCATGAATAATGAATCATGAATCATGAATTGAATCATGAATCATAAATCATTAATCGAATCATAAATCATGAATCAAGAATCATGAATCGAATCATGAATCATGAATTGAATCATGAATCATGAATTGAATCATGAATTATGAATCAAGAATCATGAATCATGAATCATGAATTGAATCATGATTCATGAATTGAATCATGAATCATGAATCATGAATCATAAATTGAATAATAAATCATGAATCATGAATTGAATCATAAATCATGAATCATGAATCATGAATCATGAATTGAATCATGAATCATGAATCATGAATCAAATTATTAATCATGAATCATGAATCATGAATCGAATCATGAATCATGAATTGAATCATGAATCATGAATCATGAATTAAATCATGAATCATGAATTAAATCATGAATCATGAATCATGAATTTGAATCATGAATCGAATCATAAATCATGAATCATGAATCATGAATCATGAATTATGAATTGAATCATGTATCATGAATCAAATGCATGAATCATGAATTGAATCATGAATCGAATCATAAATCAAGAATCATGAATCATGAATCATGAATCATGAATTGAATCATGAATCATGAATCATGAATCTACTCATGAATTATGAATTGAATCATGAATCATGAATTCAATCATGAATCATGAATCGAATCATGAATAATGAATCATGAATCATGAATTGAATCATGAATCATGAATCATGAATCGAATCATGAATCATGAATCAAGAATGATGAATCGAATCATGAATCATGAATTGAATCTTGAATCATGAATCAAGAATCATGAATTGAATCATGAATCATGAATCATGAATCTACTCATGAATTATGAATTGAATCATGAATCATGAATTCAATCATGAATCATGAATCGAATCATGAATAATGAATCATGAATCATTAATTGAATCATGAATCATTAATCAAGAATCATGAATTGAATCATGAATCGAATCATGAATCATGAATCATGAATCCTGAATCATGAATCATGAATCATGAATTGAATCATCAATCATTAATCGAATCATGAATCCTGAATCATGAATTGAATCATGAATCATGAATCATGAATCGAATCATAAATCATGAATCATGAATCATGAATTGAATCATCAATCATGAATCATGAATCAAATTATTATTCATGAATCATGAATCATGAATCGAATCATGAATCATGAATCATGCATTGAATCATAATTCATGAATCATGAATTAAATCATGAATCATGAATCATGAATTGAATCATGAATCGAATCATAAATCAAGAATCATGAATCATGAATAATGAATCATGAATTGAATCATGTATCATGAATCAAATCATGAATCATGAATTATGAATCATGAATTGAATCATGAATCATGAATTATGAATCATGAATTGAATCATGAATCATGAATCATGAATTGAATCATAAATCATGAATCATGAATCAAATCATGAATCATGAATCAAGAATCATGAATCATGAATCATGAATTGAATTATGAATCATGAATCATGAATTGAATCATAAATCATGAATCATGAATCATGAATCATGAATCTAATCATGAATCATGAATCAATAATCAAGAATCATGAATCGAATCATGAATCATGAATTGAATCTTGAATCATGAATCAAGAATCATGAATTAAATCATGAATCATGAATCATGAATCGAATCATGAATCGAATTATGAATAATGAATCATGAATCATGAATCATGAATCAGGAATCGAATCATGAATGATGAATCAATAATCATGAATCGAATCATGACTCATGAATTGAATCTTGAATCATGAATCATGAATCATAAATTGAATCATAAATCATGAATCATGAATCATAATTTGAATCATGAATCATGAATCATTAATCGAATCATGAATCATGAATCAAGAATCATGAATCAAGAATCATGAATTGAATCATGAATCAAATCATGAATCATGAATCATTAATCGAATCATGAATCATGAATCATGAATTGAATCATGAATCATGAATCATAAATCGAATCATGAATCATGAATTGAATCATGAATCATGAATCATGAATCATGAATTGAAACATGATTCATGAATTGAATCATGAATCATGAATAATAAATTGAATCATAAATCATGAATCATGAATCGAATCATAAATCATGAATCATGAATCATGAATTGAATCATGAATCATGAATCATGAATCAAATTATTAATCATGAATCATGAATCATGAATCAAATCATGAATCATGAATCGAATCATGAATCATGAATCATGAATCATGCATTGAATCATGAATCATGAATCATGAATTAATTCATGAATCATGAATCATGAATTGAATCATGAATCGAATCATAAATCAAGAATCATGAATCATGAATCATGAATCATGAATTGAATCATGTATCATGAATCAAATCATGAATCATGAATTATGAATCATGAATTGAATCATGAATCATGAATTATGAATCATGAATTGAATCATGAATCATGAATCATGAATCATGAATCGAATCATAAATCATGAATCATGAATCGAATCATGAATCATGAATCAGGAATCATGAATCAGGAATCATGAATCATGAATTGAATCATAAATCATGAATCATGAATCATGAATAATGAATCAAATCATGAATCAAGAATCAAGAATCATGAATCGAATCATGAATCATGAATTGAATCTTGAATCATGAATCAAGAATCATGAATTGAATCATGAATCATGAATCGAATCATGAATCATGAATCGAATCATGAATAATGAATCATGAATCATGAATCATGAATCATGAATTGAATCATGAATCATAAATCATTAATCGAATCATAAATCATGAATCAAGAATCATGAATCGAATCATGAATCATGAATTGAATCATGAATTATGAATCAAGAATCATGAATTGAATCATGAATTAAATCATGAATCATGAATCATGAATCGAATCATGAATCATAAATCATGAATCATGAATCATGAATTGAATCATGAATCATGAATCATTAATTGAATCATGAATCATTAATCATGAATTAAATCATGAATCATGAATCATGAATTGAATCATGAATCATGAATCAAATCATGAATCATGAATCATAAATCAAATCATGAATCATGAATCATAAATCGAATCATGAATCATGAATTGAATCAGGATTCGAATCATGAATCATGAATCATTAATTGAATCATGAATCATGAATCTTGATTCTTGAATCTTTAATTGAATCTTGAATCATGAATTATGAATCATGAATTGAATCATGAATCATGAATTGAATCATGAATCATGAATCATGAATCATGAATCATGAATTGAATCATGAATCATGAATTGAATCATGAATCATGAATCATGAATTGAATCATGAATCATGAATTATGAATCATGAATTGAATCATGAATTATGAATCATGAATTGAATCATGAATCATGAATTGAATCATGAATCATGAATCATGAATCACGAATCATGAATCATGAATTGAATCATGAATCATGAATTGAATCATGAATCATGAATCATGAATCATGAATTGAATCATGAATCATGAATTATGAATCATGAATTGAATCATGAATTATAAATCATGAATTGAATCATGAGTCATGAATCATGAATTGAATGATGAATTGAATCATGAATCATGAATCGTGAATTAAATCATGAATCATGAATCATGAATCGAATCATGAATAATGAATTGAATCATGAATCATGAATCATGAATTGAATCATGAATCATGAATCATAAATCGAATCATTAATCATGAATTGAATCATGAATCATGAATCTTGAATTATGAATCATGAATCATAAATTGAATCATGAATCATGAATTGAATCATGAATCATGAATCATGAATTGAATCATAAATCATGAATCATGAATCGAATCATGAATCGAATCATGAATCTTGAATCGAATCATAAATTGAATCATGAATCATGAATTGAATCATGAATTAAATCATAAATCATGAATTGAATCATGAATCATGATTCATGAATCATGAATTGAATCATGAATCATGAATTATGAATCATGAATTGAATCATGAATTATGAATCATGAATTGAATCATGAATCATGAATCATGAATTGAATAATGAATTGAATCATGAATCATGAATCATGAATTGAATCATGAATCATGAATCATGAATCAAATTATTAATCATGAATCATGAATCATGAATCATGAATCGAATCATGAATCATGAATCATGAATCATGCATTGAATCATGAATCATGAATCATGAATTAATTCATGAATCATGAATCATGAATTGAATCATGAATCGAATCATAAATCAAGAATCATGAATCATGAATTGAATCATGTATCATGAATCAAATCATGAATTATGAATCATGAATTGAATCATGAATCATGAATTATGAATCATGAATTGAATCATGAATCATGAATCATGAATCATGAATTGAATCATAAATCATGAATCATGAATCGAATCATGAATCATGAATTGAATCATGATTCGAATCATGAATCATGAATTGAATCATGAATCATGAATCATGAATCATGAATTGAATCATGAATCATGAATTGAATCATGAATCATGAATCATGAATCATGAATTGAATCATGAATCATGAATTATGAATCATGAATTGAATCATGAATTATGAATCATGAATTGAATCATGAATCATGAATTGAATCATGAATCATGAATCATGAATCACGAATCATGAATCATGAATTGAATCATGAATCATGAATCATGAATCACGAATCATGAATCATGAATTGAATCATGAATCATGAATTGAATCATGAATTAAATCATGAATCATGAATCATGAATTGAATCATGAATCATAAATCATGAATCATGAATCATGAATTGAATCATGAATCATGAATTATGAATCATGAATTGAATCATGAATTATAAATCATGAATTGAATCATGAGTCATGAATCATGAATTGAATAATGTATTGAATCATGAATCGTGAATTAAATCATGAATCATGAATCATGAATCATAAATCAAATCATGAATCATGAATCATAAATCGAATCATGAATCATGAATTGAATCAGGATTCGAATCATGAATCATGAATCATTAATTGAATCATGAATCATGAATCTTGATTCTTGAATCTTTAATTGAATCTTGAATCATGAATTATGAATCATGAATTGAATCATGAATCATGAATTGAATCATGAATCATGAATCATGAATCATGAATCATGAATTGAATCATGAATCATGAATTGAATCATGAATCATGAATCATGAATTGAATCATGAATCATGAATTATGAATCCATGAATTGAATCATGAATTATGAATCATGAATTGAATCATGAATCATGAATTGAATCATGAATCATGAATCATGAATCACGAATCATGAATCATGAATTGAATCATGAATCATGAATTGAATCATGAATCATGAATCATGAATCATATCTAGTTAATGAAATTGAATCATGAATCATGAATTATGAATCATGAATTGAATCATGAATTATAAATCATGAATTGAATCATGAGTCATGAATCATGAATTGAATGATGAATTGAATCATGAATCATTGAATCGTGAATTAAATCATGAATCATGAATCATGAATCGAATCATGAATAATGAATTGAATCATGAATCATGAATCATGAATTGAATCATGAATCATGAATCATAAATCGAATCATTAATCATGAATTGAATCATGAATCATGAATCTTGAATTATGAATCATGAATCATAAATTGAATCATGAATCATGAATTGAATCATGAATCATGAATCATGAATTGAATCATAAATCATGGAATCATGAATCGAATCATGAATCGAATCATGAATCTTGAATCGAATCATAAATTGAATCATGAATCATGAATTGAATCATGAATTAAATCATAAATCAATGAATTGAATCATGAATCATGATTCATGAATCATGAATTGAATCATGAATCATGAATTATGAATCATGAATTGAATCATGAATTATGAATCATGAATTGAATCATGAATCATGAATCATGAATTGAATAATGAATTGAATCATGAATCATGAATCATGAATTGAATCATGAATCATGAATCATGAATCAAATTATTAATCATGAATCATGAATCATGAATATCATGAATCATTGAATCATGAATCATGAATCGAATCATGAATCATGAATCATGAATCATGCATTGAATCATGAATCATGAATCATGAATTAATTCATGAATCATGAATCATGAATTGAATCATGAATCGAATCATAAATCAAGAATCATGAATCATGAATTGAATCATGTATCATGAATCAAATCATGAATTATGAATCATGAATTGAATCATGAATCATGAATTATGAATCATGAATTGAATCATGAATCATGAATCATGAATCATGAATTGAATCATAAATCATGAATCATGAATCGAATCATGAATCATGAATTGAATCATGATTCGAATCATGAATCATGAATTGAATCATGAATCATGAATCATGAATCATGAATTGAATCATGAATCATGAATTGAATCATGAATCATGAATCATGAATCATGAATTGAATCATGAATCATGAATTATGAATCATGAATTGAATCATGAATTATGAATCATGAATTGAATCATGAATCATGAATTGAATCATGAATCATGAATCATGAATCACGAATCATGAATCATGAATTGAATCATGAATCATGAATCATGAATCACGAATCATGAATCATGAATTGAATCATGAATCATGAATTGAATCATGAATTAAATCATGAATCATGAATCATGAATTGAATCATGAATCATAATCATGAATCATGAATCATGAATTGAATCATGAATCATGAAATTATGAATCATGAATTGAATCATGAATTATAAATCATGAATTGAATCATGAGTCATGAATCATGAATTGAATAATGTATTGAATCATGAATCGTGAATTAAATCATGAATCATGAATCATGAATCGAATCATGAATAATGAATTGAATCATGAATCATGAATCATGAATTGAATCATGAATCATTAATTGAATCATGAATCATGAATCATTAATCATGAATTAAATCATGAATCATGAATCATGAATCGAATCATGAATCATGAATCGAATCATGAATAATGAATAATGAATCATGAATCATGAATCATGAATTGAATCATGAATCATAAATCATTAATCAAATCATAAATTATGAATCAAGAATCATGAATCGAATCATGAATCATGAATTATGAATCAAGAATCATGAATTGAATCATGAATTAAATCATGAATCATGGATCATGAATCGAATCATGAATCATAAATCATGAATCATGAATCATGAATTGAATCATGAATCATGAATCATTAATTGAATCATGAATCATGAATCATTAATCATGAATTAAATCATGAATCATGAATCATGAATTGAATCATGAATCATGAATCAAATCATGAATCATGAATCATAAATCAAAATCATGAATCATGAATCATAAATCGAATCATGAATCATGAATTGAATCAGGATTCGAATCATGAATCATGAATCATTAATTGAATCATGAATCATGAATCTTGATTCTTGAATCTTTAATTGAATCTTGAATCATGAATTATGAATCATGAATTGAATCATGAATCGCTGAATTATGAATCATGAATTGAATCATGAATTATGAATCATGAATTGAATCATGAATCATGAATTGAATCATGAATCATGAATCATGAATCACGAATCATGAATCATGAATTGAATCATGTATCATGAATTGAATCATGAATCATGAATCATGAATCATGAATTGAATCATGAATCATGAATAAGGAATCATGAATTGAATCATGAATCATGAATCATGAATCGAATCATGAATCATGAATCGAATCATGAATAATGAATCATGAATCATGAATCATAATTTGAATCATGAATCATGAATCATTAATCGAAATGAATTGAATCATGAATTATAAATCATGAATTGAATCATGAGTCATGAATCATGAATTGAATAATGAATTGAATCATGAATCATGAATCGTGAATTAAATCATGAATCATGAATCATGAATCGAATCATGAATTGAATATGAATTGAATCATGAATCATGAATCATGAATTGAATCATGAATCATGAATCATAAATCGAATCATTAATCATGAATTGAATCATGAATCATGAATCTTGAATTATGAATCATGAATCATGAATTGAATCATGAATTCATGAATTGATCATGAATCATGAATCATGAATCATGAATCATAAATTGAATCATAAATCATGAATCATGAATCGAATCATGAATCATGAATTGAATCATGAATCGAATAATGAATCATGAATTATGAATTGAATCATAAATCATGAATCATGAATCGAATCATGAATCATGAATCATGAATCATGAATCATGAATCATGAATCAAATCATTAATCATGAATCATGAATCATGAATCGAATCATGAATCATGAATCATGAATCGAATCATGAATTGAATCATGAATCATGAAGTGAATCATAATTCATGAATCATAAATTGAATCATGAATCATGAATTGAATCATGAATTAAATCATAAATCATGAATTGAATAATGAATCATGAATCATGAATCATGAAATTGAATCATGAATCATGAATTATGAATCATGAATTGAATCATGAATTATGAATCATGAATCGAATCATGAATAATGAATTGAATCATGAATCATGAATCATGAATCAAATTATTAATCATGAATCATGAATCATGAATCGAATCATGAATCATGAATCGAATCATGAATCATGAATCATGAATCATGCATTGAATCATGAATCATGAATCATGAATTAATTCATGAATCATGAATCATGAATTGAATCATGAATCGAATCATAAATCAAGAATCATGAATCATGAATTGAATCATGTATCATGAATCAAATCATGAATCATGAATTATGAATCATGAATTGAATCATGAATCATGAATTATGAATCATGAATTGAATCATGAATCATGAATCAATGAATCAGGAATTGAATCATAAATCATGAATCATGAATCGAATCATGAATCATGAATTGAATCATGATTCGAATCATGAATCATGAATCATGAATTGAATCATGAATCATGAATCATGAATCATGAATCATGAATTGAATCATGAATCATGAATTGAATCATGAATCATGAATTGAATCATGAATCATGAATTATGAATCATGAATTGAATCATGAATTATGAATCATGAATTGAATCATGAATCATGAATTGAATCATGAATCATGAATTGAATCATGAATCATGAATCATGAATTGAATCATAAATCATGAATTATGAATCATGAATTGAATCATGAATTATAAATCATGAATTGAATCATGAGTGATGAATCATGAATTGAAATAATGAATTGAATCATGAATCGTGAATTAAATCATGAATCATGAATCATGAATCGAATCATGAATAATGAATTGAATCATGAATCATGAATCATGAATTGAATCATTAATCATGAATCATGAATTGAATCATGAATCATGAATTGAATTATGAATCATGAATCTTGAATCATGAATCATGAATTGAATCATGAATCATGAATTGAATCATGAATCATGAATCATGAATCATGAATTGAATCATAAATCATGAATCATGAATATAATCATTATTCATGAATCATGAATTGAATCATGAATCATGAATCATGAATCGAATCATGAATCATGAATCATGAATCATGAATCATGAATCGAATCATGAATTGAATCATGAATCATGAAGTGAATCATAATTCATGAATCATAAATTGAATCATGAATCATGAATTGAATCATGAATTAAATCAATAAATCATGAATTGAATTGAATCATGAATCATGAATCATGAATCATGAATTGAATCATGAATCATGAATTATGAATCATGAATTGAATCATGAATTAATGAATCATGAATTGAATCATGAATCATGAATCATGAATTGAATAATGAATTGAATCATGAATCATGAATAATGAATTGAATCATGAATCATGAATCATGAATCAAATTATTAATCATGAATCATGAATCATGCATTGAATCATGAATCATGAATCATGAATTAATTCATGAATCATGAATCATGCATTGAATCATGAATCATGAATCATGAATTAATTCATGAATCATGAATCATGAATTGAATCATGAATCGAATCATAAATCAAGAATCATGAATCATGAATTTGAATCATGTATCATGAATCAAATCATGAATCATGAATTATGAATCATGAATTGAATCATTGAATCATGAATTATGAATCATGAATTGAATCATGAATCATGAATCATGAATCATGAATTGAATCATAAATCATGAATCATGAATCGAATCATGAATCATGAATCAGGAATCAGGAATCATGAATCATGAATCATGAATTGAATCATAAAATATGAATCATGAATCATGAATCATGAATCGAATCATGAATCATGAATCAAGAATCAAGAATCATGAATCGAATCATGAATCATGAATTGAATCAAGAATCATGAATCAAGAATCATGAATTGAATCATGAATCATGAATCATGAATCGAATCATGAATCATGAATCGAATCATGAATAATGAATCATGAATCATGAATTGAATCATGAATCATAAATCATTAATCGAATCATGAATCATGAATCAAGAATCATGAATCGAATCATGAATCATGAATTGAATCATGAATTAAATCATGAATCATGAATCGAATCATGAATCATAAATCATGAATCATGAATCATGAATCGAATGATGAATCATGAATCATGAATCATGAATCATGAATCATTAATCATGAATTAAATCATAAATCATGAATCATGAATCATGAATTGAATCATGAATCATGAATCATTAATTGAATCATGAATCATGAATCGAATCATAAATCATGAATCATGAATCATAAATCGAATCATGAATCATGAATCATAAATCGAATCATGAATCATGAATTGAATCAGGATTCGAATCATGAATCATGAATCATTAATTGAATCATGAATCATGAATCTTGAATCTTGAATCTTTAATTGAATCTTGAATCATGAATTATGAATCATGAATTGAATCATGAATCATGAATTGAATCATGAATCATGAATCATGAATCATGAATTGAATCATGAATCATGAATTGAATCATGAATCATGAATCATGAATCATGAATTGAATCATGAATCATGAATTATAAATCATGAATTGAATCATGAATTATGAATCATGAATTGAATCATGAATCATGAATTGAATCATGAATCATGAATCATGAATCACGAATCATGAATCATGAATTGAATCATGAATCATGAATTGAATCATGAATCATGAATCATGAATCATGAATTGAATCATGAATCATGAATTATGAATCATGAATTGAATCATGAATTATAAATCATGAATTGAATCATGAGTCATGAATCATGAATTTGAATAATGAATTGAATCATGAATCACGAATCATGAATTAAATCATGAATCATGAATCATGAATCGAATCATGAATAATAAATTGAATCATGAATCATGAATCATGAATTGAATCATGAATCATGAATCATGAATCATGAACTATGAATCATGAATTGAATCATAAATCATGAATCATGAATCGAATCATGAATTGAATCATGAATCATGAAGTGAATCATAATTCATGAATCATAAATTGAATCATGAATCATGAATTGAATCATGAATTAAATCATTAAATCATGAATTGAATCATAAAACATGAATCATGAATCATGAATTGAATCATGAATCATGAATTATGAATCATGAATTGAATCATGAATTATGAATCATGAATTGAATCATGAATCATGAATCATGAATTGAATAATGAATTGAATCATGAATCATGAATCATGAATTGAATCATGAATCATGAATCATGAATCGAATCATGAATAATGAATTGAATCATGAATCATGAATCATGAATCGAATCATGAATAATGAATTTGAATCATGAATCATGAATCATGAATTGAATCTTGAATCATGAATCATGAATCATGAATTGAATCATGAATCATGAATCATGAATCATGAATCATGAATCAAATCATGAATCATGAATCATGAATCATGAATCGAATCATGAATCATGAATCATGAATCATGAATCGAATCATGAATCATGAATCATAAATCATGAATCGAATCATGAATTGAATCATGAATTATGAAGTGAATCATAATTCATGAATCATAAATTGAATCATGAATCATGAATTGAATCATGAATTGAATCATAAATCATGAATTGAATCATGAATCATGAATCATGAATTCAATCATGAATCATGAATTATGAATCATGAATTGAATCATGAATTATGAATCATGAATTGAATCATGAGTCATGAATCATGAATTGAATAATGAATTGAATCATGAATCATGAATTGAATCATGAATCATGAATTGAATCATGAATAATGAATTGAATCATGAATCATGAATCATGAATCATGAATCGAATCATGAATCATGAAATATGATTTGAATCATGAATCATGAATCATGAATCGAATCATGAATCATGAATTATGAATTGAATCATAAATCATGAATTATGAATCAAATCATGAATCATGAATCATGAATCATGAATTGAATCATGAATCATGAATCATTAATTGAATCATGAATCATGAATCGAATCATAAATCATGAATCATGAATCATAAATCGAATCATGAATCATGAATAATAAATCGAATCATGAATCATGAATTGAATCAGGATTCGAATCATGAATCATGAATCATTAATTGAATCATGAATCATGAATCTTGAATCTTGAATCTTTAATTGAATCTTGAATCATGAATTATGAATCATGAATTGAATCATGAATCATGAATTGAATCATGAATCATTGAATTGAATCATGAATCATGAATCATGAATCATGAATTGAATCATGAATCATGAATTGAATCATGAATCATGAATCATGAATCATGAATTGAATCATGAATCATGAATTATAAATCATGAATTGAATCATGAATTATGAATCATGAATTGAATCATGAATCATGAACTGAATCATGAATCATGAATCATGAATCACGAATCATGAATCATGAATTGAATCATGAATCATGAATTGAATCATGAATCATGAATCATGAATCATGAATTGAATCATGAATCATGAATTATGAATCATGAATTGAATCATGAATTAATAAATCATGAATTGAATCATGAGTCATGAATCATGAATTGAATAATGAATTGAATCATGAATCATGAATCATGAATTAAATCATGAATCATGAATCATGAATCGAATCATGAATAATGAATTGAATCATGAATCATGAATCATGAATTGAATCATGAATCATGAATCATGAATCATGAACTATGAATCATGAATTGAATCATAAATCATGAATCATGAATCGAATCATGAATTGAATCATGAATCATGAAGTGAATCATAATTCATGAATCATAAATTGAATCATAAATCATGAATTGAATCATGAATTAAATCATAAATCATGAATTGAATCATAAAACATGAATCATGAATCATGAATTGAATCATGAATTATGAATTGAATCATGAATCATGAATTATGAATCATGAATTGAATCATGAATTATGAATCATGAATTGAATCATGAATCATGAATCATGAATTTGAATAATGAATTGAATCATGAATCATGAATCATGAATTGAATCATGAATCATGAATCATGAATCGAATCATGAATAATGAATTGAATCATGAATCATGAATCATGAATCATGAATCGAATCATGAATAATGAATTGAATCATGAATCATGAATCATGAATTGAATCTTGAATCATGAATCATGAATCATGAATTGAATCATGAATCATGAATCATGAATCATGAATCATGAATCAAATCATGAATCATGAATCATGAATCGAATCATGAATCATGAATCATGAATCATGAATCGAATCATGAATCATGAATCATAAATTCATGAATCGAATCATGAATTGAATCATGAATTATGAAGTGAATCATAATTCATGAATCATAAATTGAATCATGAATCATGAATTGAATCATGAATTGAATCATAAATCATGAATTGAATCATGAATCATGAATTATGAATCATGAATTGAATCATGAGTCATGAATCATGAATTGAATAATGAATTGAATCATGAATCATGAATTGAATCATGAATCATGAATTGAATCATGAATAATGAATTGAATCATGAATCATGAATCATGAATCGAATCATGAATCATGAAATATGATTTGAATCATGAATCATGAATCATGAATCGAATCATGAATCATGAATTATGAATTGAATCATAAATCATGAATTATGAATCAAATCATGAATCATGAATCATGAATCATGAATCATGAATTGAATCATGAATTATGAATCATGAATCATGAATCATGAATCATGAATTGAATCATGAATCATGAATCATGAATTGAATAATGAATTGAATCATGAATCATGAATCATGAATTAAATCATGAATCATGAATCATGAATCGAATCATGAATAATGAATTGAATCATGAATCATGAATTGAATCATGAATCATGAATCATGAATCATGAATCATGAATCATGAACTATGAATCATGAATTGAATCATAAATCATGAATCATGAATCGAATCATGAATCATGAATTATGAATCATGAATTGAATCATGAATTATAAATCATGAATTGAATCATGAGTCATGAATCATGAATTGAATAATGAATTGAATCATGAATCATGAATCATGAATTAAATCATGAATCATGAATCATGAATCGAATCATGAATAATGAATTGAATCATGAATCATGAATCATGAATTGAATCATGAATCATGAATCATGAATCATGAACTATGAATCATGAATTGAATCATAAATCATGAATCATGAATCGAATCATGAATTGATAATCATGAATCATGAAGTGAATCATAATTCATGAATCATAAATTGAATCATGAATCATGAATTGAATCATGAATTAAATCATAAATCATGAATTGAATCATAAATCATGAATCATGAATCATGAATTGAATCATGAATCATGAATTATGAATCATGAATTGAATCATGAATTATGAATCATGAATTGAATCATGAATCATGAATCATGAATTGAATAATGAATTGAATCATGAATCATGAATCATGAATTGAATCATGAATCATGAATCATGAATCGAATCATGAATAATGAATTGAATCATGAATCATGAATCATGAATTGAATCTTGAATCATGAATCATGAATCATGAATTTGAATCATGAATCATGAATCATGAATCATGAATCATGAATCATGAATCATGAATTGAATTATGAATCATGAATCATGAATCATGAATCATGAATCATGAATTGAATCATGAATCATGAATCATGAATCGAATCATGAATCATGAATCATAAATCACGAATCGAATCATGAATTGAATCATGAATCATGAAGTGAATCATAATTCATGAATCATAAATTGAATCATGAATCATGAATTGAATCATGAATTGAATCATAATTCATGAATTGAATCATGAATCATGAATTATGAATCATGAATTGAATCATGAATTATGAATCATGAATTGAATCATGAGTCATGAATCATGAATTGAATAATGAATTGAATCATGAATCATGAATTGAATCATGAATCATGAATTGAATCATGAATAATGAATTGAATCATGAATCATGAATCATGAATCATGAATTGAATCATGAATCATGAATCATAAATCTAATCATGAATCATGAATTGAATCATGAATCATGAATTTAATCATGAATCATGAATTGAATCATGAATCATGAATCATGAATCATGAATTGAATCATAAATCATGAATCATGAATCGAATCATGAATCATGAAATATGATTTGAATCATGAATCATGAATCATGAATTTAATCATGAATCATGAATTGAATCATGAATCATGAATTGAATCATAAATCATGAATTATGAATCGAATCATGAATCATGAATCATGAATCATGAATCATGAATTGAATCATGAATCATGAATCATGAATCAAATCATTAATCATGAATCATGAATCATGAATCGAATCATGAATTATGAATCATGAATCATGAATCATGAATCATGAATTGAATCATGAATCATGAATCATGAATCGAATCATGAATTGAATCATGAATCATGAAGTGAATCATAATTCATGAATCATAAATTGAATCATGAATCATGAATTGAATCATGAATTGAATCATAAATCATGAATTGAATCATGAATCATGAATCATGAATCATGAATCATGAATTGAATCATGAATCATGAATTATGAATCATGAATTGAATCATGAATTATGAATCATTAATTGAATCATGAA
>NW_027447128.1:0-37252 GCF_038048845.1 Mixophyes fleayi | reverse complement strand
TAATTGAATCAAGAATCATGAATCATGAATTGAATCATGAATTGAATCAGGAATCAAGAATCATGAATCGAATCATGAATCATGAATTGAATCATGAATCATGAATCATGAATCACGAATCATGAATCGAATCATGAATCATAAATTAAATCATGAATCACGAATCATGAATCGAATCATGAATCATGAATCAAGAATCATGAATTGAATCATGAATTGAATCATGAATCATGAATTGAATCATGAATCATGAATTGAATCATGAATCATGAATCATGAATTGATTCATGAATCATGAATTGAATCATGAATCATAAATCGAATCATGAATTATGAATTGAATCAGGAATCGAATCATGAATTGAATCATAAATCATGAATTGAATCATGAATCATGAATTAAAACATGAATCATGAATCATGAATCGAATCATGAATCATAATTTGAATCATGAATCATGAATCATGAATTGAAACACAAATCATGAATCATGAAACATGATTTATGAATTATGAATTATGAATTATGAATTGAATCATGAATCAAGAATTATGAATTAATGAATTATGAATCATTAATCAAATCATGAATCATGAATCATGAATCATGAATCATAAATTGAATCATGAATCATGAATTGAATCATTAATTGAATCATGAATCATGACTTGAATCATGAATCATGAATCATAAAATCATGAATTAAATCAGGAATCATGAATCATGAATCATTAATTGAATCATGAATTGAATCATGAATCATGAATCATGATTCATAAATGGAATCATGAATCACTAATCATGAATCGAATTATGAATCATGAATCATGAATTGAATCATGAATCATGAATTGAATCTTGAATCATGAATCATGAATTGAATCATGAATTCAATCATGATTAATGAATCATAAAATGAATCATGAATCATGAATCATGAATTGAATCATGAATCATGAATTGAATCATGAATTGAATCATGATTAATGAATCATTAATTGAATCATGAATCATGAATCGAATCATGAATTGAATCATGAATCATGAATCATGAATCATGAATTGTGAATTGAATCATGAATCATGAATCATGACTCATGAATCATGAATCGAATCATAAATCATGAATTAAATCATGAATCATGAATCGAATTATAAATTATGAATCAAGAATCATGAATCGAATCATGAATTATGAATTGAATCATGAATCGTAACTCATGAATCATGAATCGAATCATGAATCATGAATCATGAATCATGAATCATGAATTAAACATGAATCATGAATCGAATCTTGAATCATGAATCATGAATTGAATCATGAATCATGAATCATAAATTGAATCATGAATTGAATTATGAATCATGAATCATGAATTGAATCATGAACCATGAATCATGAATCGAATCATGAATCATGAATCGAATCATGAATCTTGAATTGAGTCATGAATTGAATCATTAATCATGAATCATGAATCATGAATTGAATCATAATTTAAATCATGAATCATGAATCATGAATCCAATCATGAATCATGAATCATGAATTGAATCTTGAATTGAATCATGAATTGAATCATTAATCATGAATTGAATCATGAATTGAATCATGAATTGAATCATGAATCGAATCATGAGTCATGAATCATGAATTGAATCATGAATTGAATCATGAATCATGAATCATGAATCATTAATCATGAATCATGAATCATGATTCTTGAATCAGGAATCATGAATTGAATCATAAATCATGAATCCAATCATGAATCATAAATCAAATCATGAATCATGAATTGAATCAGGAATCATGAATTGAATCATAAATCATGAATCCAATCATGAATCATAAATCAAATCATGAATCATGAATTGAATCAGGAATCGAATCATGAATTGAATCATAAATCATGAATTGAATCATGAATAATGAATTGAATCATGAAACATGAATCCAATCATAAATCATGAATTGAATCATGAATCATGAATTGAATCATGAAACATGAATTGAATCATGAATCATGAATCATGAATCGAAGCATGAATCATAATTTGAATCATGAATCATGAATCATGAATTAAATCATGAATCATGAATTGATTCATGAATCAGGAATCATGAATCGAATAATGAATCATGAATCAAATCATGAATCATGAAACATGAATCATGAATCATGAATTATAAATTATTAATTGAATCATGAATCATGAATGATGAATCATGAATTATGAATCATGAATTGAATCATGAATCATGAATCATGAATTGAATCATGAATCATGAATCATGAATCATGAATCATAAATTGAATCAAGAATAATGAATCATGAATTGAATCATGAATTGAATCATGAATCATGAATCATGAATCATGAATTGAATCAGGAATCAAGAATCATGAATCGAATCATGAATCATGAATTATGAATCATGAATCATGAATCGAATCATGTATCATAAATTGAATCATGAATCACGAATCATGAATCGAATCATGAATCATGAATCATGAATCATGAATTGACTCATGAATTGAATCATGAATCATGAATCATGAATTGATTCATGAATCATGAATCATGAATTGAATCATGAATCATAAATCGAATCATGAATTATGAATTGAATCAGGAATCGAATCATGAATTAAATCATAAATCATGAATTGATTCATGAATCATGAATTAAATCATGAATTATGAATCATGAATCGAATCATGAATCATAATTTGAATAATGAATCATGAATCAAATCATGAATCATGAAACATGAATCATGAATCATGAATTATAAATTATTAATTGAATCATGAATCATGAATGATGAATCATGAATTATGAATCATGAATTGAATCATGAATCATGAATCATGAATTGAATCATGAATCATGAATCATGAATCATGAATCATAAATTGAATCAAGAATAATGAATCATGAATTGAATCATGAATTGAATCATGAATCATGAATCATGAATCATGAATTGAATCAGGAATCAAGAATCATGAATCGAATCATGAATCATGAATTATGAATCATGAATCATGAATCGAATCATGTATCATAAATTGAATCATGAATCACGAATCATGAATCGAATCATGAATCATGAATCATGAATCATGAATTGACTCATGAATTGAATCATGAATCATGAATCATGAATTGATTCATGAATCATGAATCATGAATTGAATCATGAATCATAAATCGAATCATGAATTATGAATTGAATCAGGAATCGAATCATGAATTAAATCATAAATCATGAATTGATTCATGAATCATGAATTAAATCATGAATTATGAATCATGAATCGAATCATGAATCATAATTTGAATCATGAATCATGAATCATGAATTGAAACATGAATCATGAATCATGAAACATGAATCATGAATTATGAATTATGAATTATGAATTGAATCATGAATCATGAATTATGAATTAATGAATTATGAATCATAAATCAAATCATGAATCATGAATCATGAATCATAAATTGAATCATGAATCATGAATCATGAATTGAATCATTAATTGAATCATGAATCATGACTTGAATCATGAATCATGAATCATGAATCATGAATTAAATCAGGAATCATGAATCATGAATCGAATCATGAATCATGAATCATAAATGGAATCATGAATCACTAATCATGAATCGAATTATGAATCATGAATCATGAATTGAATCATGAATCATGAATTGAATCTTGAATCATGAATCATGAATTGAATCATGAATTCAATCATGATTAATGAATCATAAATTGAATCATGAATCATGAATCATGAATTGAATCATGAATCATGAATCATGAATTGAATCATGAATAATGAATCGGGTCATGAATCATGAATTAAATCATGAATCATGAATCATGAATTGAATCATGAATCATGATTCAAGAATCATGAATCATGATTCAAGAATCATGAATCGAATCATGAATCATGAATCGAATCATGAATCATGAATCATGAATTGAATCTTGAATAATGAATCATGAATCGAATCATGAATCATGAATCAGGAATCATGAATCGAATCATGAATCGTGAATTGAATGATGAATCATGAATCATGAATTGCATCATGAATCATGAATCATAAATCATGAATTATGAATCATAAATTGATTCATAAATCATGAATTGAATCATGAATTGAATCATGAATCATTAATCATGAATTAAATCATGAATCATGAATCATGAATCATGAATCATGAATCATGAATTGAATCATGAATCATGAATCATGAATTGAATCATGAATCATGAATCGAATCCTGAATCATGAATTGAATCATGAATCATGAATTGAATCATGAATCATGAATCATGAATTGAATCATGAATCTTAAATCATGAATCATGAATCATGAATCGAATCATGAATCATGAATCATAAATTGAATCATGAATCACGAATCATGAATCGAATCATGAATCATGAATCATAATTTGAATCATAAATCATGAATTGAATCTTGAATTGAATCATGAATTGAATCATGATTAATGAATCATAAATTGAATCATGAATCATGAATCATGAATTGAATCATGAATTGAATCATGAATCATGAATCATGAATCATAAATTGAATCATGAATCACGAATCATGAATCGAATCATGAATCATGAATCATGAATTGAATCATAAATCATAAATTGAATCATGAATTGAATCATGAATTGAATCATGATTAATGAATCATAAATTGAATCATGAATCATGAATCATGAATTGAATCATGAATTGAATCATGAATCATGAATCATGAATCATGAATCGTGAATTGAATCATGAATCATGAATCATGAATCATGAATCATGACTCATGAATCATGAATCGAATCATAAATCATGAATTAAATCATGAATCATGAATCGAATCATGAATTATGAATTGAATCATGAATCATAAATCATGAATCATGAATCGAATCATGAATCATGAATCATGAATTAAACATGAATCATGAATCGAATCTTGAATCATGAATTGAATCATGAATTGAATCATGAATCATGAATCATAAATTGAATCATGAATTGAATTATGAATCATGCATCATGAATTGAATCATGAATCATCAATCATCAATCATGAATCGAATCATGAATCATGAATCGAATCATGAATCTTGAATTGAATCATGAATTGAATCATTAATCATGAATCATGAATCATGAATTGAATCATGAATCATGAATCATGAATCCAATCATGAATCATGAATCATGAATTGAATCATGAATTGAATCATGAATTGAATCATGAATCAAATCATGAGTCATGAATCATGAATTGAATCATGAATTGATTCATGAATCATAATTCATAAATTAAATCATGAATCATGAATTGAATCATGAATTAAATCATGAATCATGAATTGAATCATGAATCATGAATCATGAATTGAATCATGAATCGAATCATGAATCATGAATTGAATCAGGAATCGAATCATGAATTGAATCATAAATCATGAATTGAATCAAGAATCATGAATTGAATCATGAATCATGAATTGAATCATGAATCATGAATCATGAATCGAATCATGAATCATAATTTGAATCATGAATCATGAATCATAAATTAAATCATGAATCATGAATTGATTCATGAATCAGGAATCATGAATTGAATCATGAATCATGAATCAAATCATGAATCATGAATCAAATCAAGAATCATGAATTATTAATTCAATCATGAATTGAATCATGAATCATGAATTAAATCATGAATTATGAAACATGAGTTATGAATCATGAATTATGAATTATTAATTGAATCATGAATCATGAATTATGAATCATGAATTGAATCATGAATCATGAATTGAATTATGAATTGAATCATGAATCATGAATCATGAATTGAATCATGAATCATGAATCATGAATCATGAATTGAATCATGAATCATGAATCATGAATCATGAATCATAAATTGAATCATGAATCATGAATCATGAATTGAATCATGAATTAAATCATGAATCATGACTTGAATCATGTATCATAAATCATGAATCATGAATTGAATCAGGAATCATGAATCATGAATCGAATCATGAATCATGAATTGAATCATGAATCATGAATTGAATCATGAATCATGAATCATGAATCGAATCATGAATCATAAATTGAATCATGAATCGAATCATGAATCATGAATTGAATCATGAATTGAATCTTCAATAATGAATTGAATCATGAATCATGAATCATGAATCGATTCATTAATCATGAATCATGAATTGAATCATGAATCATAAATCGAATTTTGAATCATGAATTGAATCATGAATCATGAATTGAATCATGAATCATGAATTGATTCATGAATCATAATTCATGAATTGAATCATTAATCATAAATCGAATCATGAATCATGAATTGAATCAGGAATCGAATCATGAATCATGAATCATGATTCGAATCATGAATCATAATTTGAATCATGAATCATTAAGCATGAATTAAATCAAGAATCATGAATTGATTTATGAATCAGGAATCATGAATTGAATCATGAATCATGAATCAAATCATGAATCATGAATCAAATCATGAATCATGAATTATGAATTGAATCATGAATTGAATCATGAATCATGAATTGAATCATGAATCATGAAACGTGAATCATGAATCATGAAACATGAATCATGAATCATGAATCATGAATCATGAATCATGAATCATGAATTGAATCAGGAATCATGAATCATGAATTGAATCATGAATAATGAATTGAATTATGAATCATGAATTGAATCATGAATCATGAATCATGAATCATGAATCGAATCATGAATCATGAATCACGAATCATGAATCGAATCATGAATGATGAATCATGAATCATGAATTGAATCATGAATTGAATCTTGAATCATGAATTGAATCATGAATCATGAATCATGAATTAATTCATGAATCATGAATCATGAATTGAATCATGAATCATAAATCGAATCATGAATCATGAATTGAATCATGAATCATGAATTGAATCATGAATCATGAATCATAAATTGATTCATGAATCATGAATCATGAATTGAATCATGAATCATAAATCGAATCATGAATCATGAATTGAATCATGAATTGAATCATGAATCATGAATCGAATCATGAATCGTAATTTGAATCATGAATCATGAAGCATGAATTAAATCAAGAATCATGAATTGATTCATGAATCAGGAATCATGAATTGAATCATGAATCATGAATCGAATCATGAATCATGAATCAAATCATGAATCATGAATTATGAATTGAATCATGAATCATGAATTGAATCATAAATCATTAATTGAATCATGAATCATGAAACATGAATCATGAATCATGAAACATGAATCATGAAACATGAATCATGAATCATGAATTATGAATTATGAATTGAATCATGAATCATTAATCATGAATTATGAATTATGAATTGAATCATGAATTGAATCATGAATCATGAATTGAATCATGAATTGAATCATGAATCGATTCATGAATCATGAATCATGAATCATGAATCATGAATCATGAATTGAATCAGGAATCATGAATCATGAATCGATTCATGAATCATGAATTGAATCAGGAATCATGAATCATGAATCGATTCATGAATCATGAATAGAATCATGAATCATGAATTGAATCATGAATCATGAATCGAATCATGAATCATGAATCATAAATTGAATCATGAATCACGAATTGAATCATGAATCATGAATCGAATCATGAATCATGAATCATAAATTGAATCATGAATCACGAATCATGAATCGAATCATGAATCATGAATCATGAATTGAATCATAAATCATGAATTGAATCTTGAATCATGAATCAAGAATTTAATCATGAATTGAATCATGATTAATGAATCATAAATTGAATCATGAATCATGAATTGAATCATGAATTGAATCATGAATCATGAATCATGAATTGAATCATGAATCATGAATCATGAATCGAATCATGAATCATGAATTAAATCATGAATCATGAATCATGAATTGAATCATGGATCATGATTCAAGAATCATGAATCAAATCATGAATCATGAATTTAATCATGAATCATGAATTGAATCATGAATCATGAATTGAATCATGAATCATAAATCATGAATCATGAATTATGAATCATGGATTGAATCATGAATCATGAATCGAATTATGAATCATGAATTGAATCATGAATTGAATCATTAATCATGAATCATGAATTGAATCATGAATCATGAATAGAATCATGAATCATGAATAGAATCATGAATCATTAATCATGAATTAAATCATGAATCATGAATCATGAATCATGAGTCATGAATCATGAATCATGAATCATGAATCATGAATCATTAATCATGAATTAAATCATGAATCATGAATCATGAATTGAATCATGAATCATGAATCATGAATCGAATTATGAATCATGAATTGAATCATGAATCATGAATCATGAATTGAATCATGAATCATAAATTGAATCATGAATCATGAATTGAATCATGAATCATGAATCATGAATTGAATCATGAATAATGAATCGAGTCATGAATCATGAATTAAATCATGAATCATGAATCATGAATTGAATCATGAATCATGATTCAAGAATCATGAATCATGATTCAAGAATCATGAATCGAATCATGAATCATGAATCGAATCATGAATCATGAATCATGAATTGAATCTTGAATAATGAATCATGAATCGAATCATGAATCATGAATCAGGAATCATGAATCGAATCATGAATCATGAATTGAATGATGAATCATGAATCATGAATCATGAATTGCATCATGAATCATGAATCATAAATCATGAATTATGAATCATAAATTGATTCATAAATCATGAATTGAATCATGAATTGAATCATGAATCATTAATCATGAATTAAATCATGAATCATGAATCATGAATCATGAATCATGAATCATGAATTGAATCATGAATCATGAATCATGAATTGAATCATGAATCATGAATCGAATCCTGAATCATGAATTGAATCATGAATCATGAATCATGAATTGAATCATGAATCATGAATCATGAATTGAATCATGAATCTTAAATCATGAATCATGAATCATGAATCGAATCATGAATCATGAATCATAAATTGAATCATGAATCACGAATCATGAATCCAATCATGAATCATGAATCATGAATTGAATCATAAATCATGAATTGAATCTTGAATTGAATCATGAATTGAATCATGATTAATGAATCATAAATTGAATCATGAATCATGAATCATGAATTGAATCATGAATTGAATCATGAATCATGAATCATGAATCATAAATTGAATCATGAATCACGAATCATGAATCGAATCATGAATCATGAATTGAATCATAAATCATAAATTGAATCATGAATTGAATCATGAATTGAATCATGATTAATGAATCATAAATTGAATCATGAATCATGAATCATGAATTGAATCATGAATTGAATCATGAATCATGAATCATGAATCATGAATCGTGAATTGAATCATGAATCATGAATCATGAATCATGAATCGTGAATTGAATCATGAATCATGAATCATGAATCATGAATCATGACTCATGAATCATGAATCGAATCATAAATCATGAATTAAATCATGAATCATGAATCGAATCATGAATTATGAATTGAATCATGAATCATAAATCATGAATCATGAATCGAATCATGAATCATGAATCATGAATTAAACATGAATCATGAATCGAATCTTGAATCATGAATCATGAATTGAATCATGAATTGAATCATGAATCATGAATCATAAATTGAATCATGAATTGAATTATGAATCATGCATCATGAATTGAATCATGAATCATCAATCATCAATCATGAATCGAATCATGAATCATGAATCGAATCATGAATCTTGAATTGAATCATGAATTGAATCATTAATCATGAATCATGAATCATGAATTGAATCATGAATCATGAATCATGAATCCAATCATGAATCATGAATCATGAATTGAATCATGAATTGAATCATGAATTGAATCATGAATCAAATCATGAGTCATGAATCATGAATTGAATCATGAATTGATTCATGAATCATAATTCATAAATTAAATCATGAATCATGAATTGAATCATGAATTAAATCATGAATCATGAATTGAATCATGAATCATGAATCATGAATTGAATCATGAATCGAATCATGAATCATGAATTGAATCAGGAATTGAATCATGAATTGAATCATAAATCATGAATTGAATCATGAATCATGAATTGAATCATGAATCATGAATTGAATCATGAATCATGAATCATGAATCGAATCATGAATCATAATTTGAATCATGAATCATGAATCATAAATTAAATCATGAATCATGAATTGATTCATGAATCAGGAATCATGAATTGAATCATGAATCATGAATCAAATCATGAATCATGAATCAAATCAAGAATCATGAATTATGAATTCAATCATGAATTGAATCATGAATCATGAATTAAATCATGAATTATGAAACATGAGTTATGAATCATGAATTATGAATTATTAATTGAATCATGAATCATGAATTATGAATCATGAATTGAATCATGAATCATGAATTGAATTATGAATTGAATCATGAATCATGAATCATGAATCATGAATTGAATCATGAATCATGAATCATGAATCATGAATTGAATCATGAATCATGAATCATGAATCATGAATCATAAATTGAATCATGAATCATGAATCATGAATTGAATCATGAATTAAATCATGAATCATGACTTGAATCATGTATCATAAATCATGAATCATGAATTGAATCAGGAATCATGAATCATGAATCGAATCATGAATCATGAATTGAATCATGAATCATGAATTGAATCATGAATCATGAATCATGAATCATGAATCGAATCATGAATCATAAATTGAATCATGAATCGAATCATGAATCATGAATTGAATCATGAATTGAATCTTGAATAATGAATTGAATCATGAATCATGAATCATGAATCGATTCATTAATCATGAATCATGAATTGAATCATGAATCATAAATCGAATTATGAATCATGAATTGAATCATGAATCATGAATTGAATCATGAATCATGAATTGATTCATGAATCATAATTCATGAATTGAATCATTAATCATAAATCGAATCATGAATCATGAATTGAATCAGGAATCGAATCATGAATCATGAATCATGATTCGAATCATGAATCATGAATCATGATTCGAATCATGAATCATAATTTGAATCATGAATCATTAAGCATGAATTAAATCAAGAATCATGAATTGATTCATGAATCAGGAATCATGAATTGAATCATGAATCATGAATCAAATCATGAATCATGAATCAAATCATGAATCATGAATCAAATCATGAATCATGAATTATGAATTGAATCATGAATTGAATCATGAATCATGAATTGAATCATGAATCATGAATTGAATCATGAATCATGAAACATGAATCATGAATCATGAAACATGAATCATGAATCATGAATCATGAATCATGAATCATGAATTGAATCAGGAATCATGAATCATGAATTGAATCATGAATAATGAATTGAATTATGAATCATGAATTGAATCATGAATCATGAATCATGAATCATGAATCGAATCATGAATCATGAATCACGAATCATGAATCGAATCATGAATGATGAATCATGAATCATGAATTGAATCATGAATCATGAATTGAATCATGAATTGAATCTTGAATCATGAATTGAATCATGAATCATGAATCATGAATTAATTCATGAATCATGAATCATGAATTGAATCATGAATCATAAATCGAATCATGAATCATGAATTGAATCATGAATCATGAATTGAATCATGAATCATGAATCATAAATTGATTCATGAATCATGAATCATGAATTGAATCATGAATCATAAATCGAATCATGAATCATGAATTGAATCATGAATTGAATCATGAATCATGAATCGAATCATGAATCGTAATTTGAATCATGAATCATGAAGCATGAATTGAATCATGAATCATGAATCGAATCATGAATCATGAATCATGAATTGAATCATGAATCATGAATCGAATCATGAATCATGAATCGAATCATGAATCATGAATCATAAATTGAATCATGAATCACGAATCATGAATCGAATCATGAATCATGAATCATGAATTGAATCATAAATCATGAATTGAATCTTGAATCATGAATCAAGAATTTAATCATGAATTGAATCATGAATTGAATCATGAATCATGAATCATGAATTGAATCATGAATCATGAATCATGAATCGAATCATGAATCATGAATTAAATCATGAATCATGAATCATGAATTGAATCATGAATCATGATTCAAGAATCATGAATCAAATCATGAATCATGAATTTAATCATGAATCATGAATTGAATCATGAATCATGAATCATGAATCATGAATTGAATCATGAATCATAAATCATGAATCATGAATTATGAATCATGAATTGAATCATGAATCATGAATCGAATTATGAATCATGAATTGAATCATGAATTGAATCATTAATCATGAATCTTGAATTGAATCATGTATCATGAATAGAATCATGAATCATGAATAGAATCATGAATCATTAATCATGAATTAAATCATGAATCATGAATCATGAATCATGAATCATGAATCATGAATCATGAATCATGAATCATGAATCATTAATCATGAATTAAATCATGAATCATGAATCATGAATCATGAATTGAATCATGAATCATGAATCATGAATCGAATTATGAATCATGAATTGAATCATGAATCATGAATCATGAATTGAATCATGAATCATAAATTGAATCATGAATCACGAATCATGAATCGAATCATGAATCATGAATCATGAATCATGAATTGAATCATGAATTGAATCTTGAATCATGAATTGAATCATGAATCATGAATCATGAATTAATTCATGAATCATGAATCATGAATTGAATCATGAATCATAAATCGAATCATGAATCATGAATTGAATCATGAATCATGAATTGAATCATGAATCATGAATCATGAATTGATTCATGAATCATGAATCATGAATTGAATCATGAATCATAAATCGAATCATGAATCACGAATCATGAATCGAATCATGAATAATGAATCATGAATCATGAATTGAATCATGAATTGAATCTTGAATCATGAATTGAATCATGAATCATGAATCATGAATTAATTCATGAATCATGAATCATGAATTGAATCATGAATCATGAATTGAATCATGAATTGATTCATGAATCATGAATCATGAATTGAATCATGAATCATAAATCGAATCATGAATCATGAATTGAATCATGAATCATGAAGCATGAATTAAATCAAGAATCATGAATTGATTCATGAATCAGGAATCATAAATTGAATCATGAATCATGAATCGAATCATGAATCATGAATCAAATCATGAATCATGAATTATGAATTGAATCATGAATCATGAATTGAATCATAAATCATTAATTGAATCATGAATCATGAAACATGAATCATGAATCATGAAACATGAATCATGAAACATGAATCATGAATCATGAATTATGAATTATGAATTGAATCATGAATCATGAATCATGAATTATGAATTATGAATTGAATCATGAATTGAATCATGAATCATGAATTGAATCATGAATTGAATCATGAATCATGAATCGAATTATGAATCATGAATTGAATCATGAATTGAATCATTAATCATGAATCATGAATTGAATCATGAATCATGAATAGAATCATGAATCATGAATAGAATCATGAATCATTAATCATGAATTAAATCATGAATCATGAATCATGAATCATGAATCATGAATAGAATCATGAATCATGAATAGAATCATGAATCATGAATAGAATCATGAATCATTAATCATGAATTAAATCATGAATCATGAATCATGAATCATGAATCATGAATCATGAATCATGAATCATGAATTGAATCATGAATCATGAATTGAATCATGAATCATGAATTGAATCATGAATCATGAATCATGAATCGAATTATGAATCATGAATTGAATCATGAATCATGAATCATGAATCGAATTATGAATCATGAATTGAATCATGAATCATGAATTGAATCATGAATCATGAATCATGAATTGAATCATGAATCATGAATCATGAATCGAATCATGAATGATGAATCAAGATTCATGAATCGAATCATGAATCGTGAATTGAATCATGAATCTTGAATCATGAATCAAGAATTGAATCATAATTCATGAATCGAATCATGAATCATGAATCATGAATCATGAATCATGAATTGAATAATGAATCATGAATTGAATCATGAATCATGAATTAATTCATGAATTGAATCATGAATCATGAATCGAATCATGAATCATGAATTGAATCATGAAATGAATCATGAATCATGAATTGAATCAGGAATTGAATCATGAATTGAATCATGAATCATGAATCATGAATTGAATCATGAATCATGAATTGAATCATGAATCAAGAATCATAAATGGAATCATAAATCATGAAATGAATCAGGAATCGAATCATGAATCATGAATTGAATCATGAATTGAATCATGAATCATGAATTGAATCATCAATCATAAATCATGAATAAAATCATGAATCATGAATCGAATCATAAATCATGAATCAAGAATCATGAATCAAATCATGAATTATGAATTGAATCATGAATCATAAATCAACAATCATGAATCGAATCATGAATCATGAATCATGAATCATGATTTGAATCATGAATCATGAATCGAATCTTGAATCATGAATCATGAATTGAATCATGAATTGAATCATGAATCATGAATTGAATCATGAATCATAACTTTAATCATGAATTGAATCATGAATCATGAATTGAATCATGAATCATGAATCAAGAATTGAATCATGAATTGAATCATTATTCATGAATCGAATTATTAATCTTGAATTGAATCATGAATTGAATCATTATTTATGAATCATGAATCATGAATTAAATCATAATTTGAATCATGAATCATGAATTGAATCATGAATTGAATCATGAATCATGAATCATAAATTGAATCATGAATTGAATTATGAATCATGAATCATTAATTGAATCATGAATCATGAATCATGAATCATGAATCGAATCATGAATCATGAATCGAATCATGAATCTTGAATTGAATCATGAATTGAATCATTAATCATGAATCATGAATCATGAATTGAATCATGAATTCAATCATGAATTGAATCATGAATCATGAATCAAATCATGAGTCATGAATCATGAATTGAATCATGAATTGATTCATGAATCATAAATTGAATCATGAATCATGAATTGAATCATGAATCATGAATCATGAATTGAATCATGAATTGAATCATGAATCATGAATCGAATCATGAATCATGTATGGAATCAGGAATCGAATCATGAATTGAATCATAAATCATGAATTAAATCATGAATCATGAATCGAATCATGAATCATGTATGGAATCAGGAATCGAATCATGAATCATAATTTGAATCATGAATCATAAATTAAATCATGAATCATGAATTGATTCATGAATCAGGAATCATGAATTGAATCATGAATCATGAATCAAATCATGAATCATGAATCAAATCAAGAATCATGAATTATGAATTCAATCATGAATTGAATCATGAATCATGAATTAAATCATGAATCATGAAACATGAGTTATAAATCATGAATTATGAATTATTAATTGAATCATGAATCATGAATTATGAATCATGAATTATGAATCATGAATTGAATCATGAATCATGAATTGAATTTTGAATTGAATCATGAATGATGAATTGAATCATGAATCATGAATCATGAATCATGAATCATGAATTGAATCATGAACCATGAATCATGAATCATGAATCATAAATTGAATCATGAATCATGAATCATGAATTGAATCATGAATTAAATCATGAATCATGACTTGAATCATGTATCATGAATCATGAATTGAATCAGGAATCATGAATCATGAATCGAATCATGACTCATGATTTGAATCATGACTCATGATTTGAATCATGAATCATGAATTGAATCATGAATCATGAATTGAATAATGAATCATGAATCATGAATCATGAATCGAATCATGAATCATAAATTGAATCATGAATCACGAATCATGAATCGAATCATGAATCATGAATTGAATCATGAATTGAATCTTGTATAATGAATTGAATCATGAATCATGAATCATGAATCGATTGATGAATCATGAATCGATTCATGAATCATGAATCATAAATCGAATCATGAATCATGAATTGAATCATGAATCATGAATTGAATCATGAATCATGAATTGAATCATGAATCATGAATCATGAATTGATTCATGAATCATAATTCATGAATTGAATCATGAATCATAAATCAAATCATGAATCATGAATTGAATCAGGAATCGAATCATGAATTGAATCATAAATCATGAATTGAATCATGAATTAAATCATGAAACATGAATCATGATTCGAATCATGAATCATAATTTAAATCATGAATCATTAAGCATGAATTAAATCAAAAATCATGAATTGATTCATGAATCAGGAATCATGAATTGAATCATGAATCATGAATCGAATCATGAATCATGAATCAAATCATGAATCATAAATCATGAATTGAATCATGAATCAAATCATGAATCATGAATTGAATCATGAATCATGAAACATAAATCATGAATCATGAAACATGAATCATGAATCATGAATCATGAATCATGAATTGAATCAGGAATCATGAATCATGAATTGAATCATGAATAATGAATTGAATCATGAATCATGAATTGAATCATGAATCATGAAACATGAATCATGAATCATGAATCATGAATCATGAATCATGAATCATGAATTGAATCAGGAATTATGAATCATGAATTGAATCATGAATAATGAATTGAATCATGAATCATGAATTGAATCATGAATTATGAATTGAATCATGAATCATAAATCAACAATCATGAATCGAATCATGAATCATGAATCATGAATCATGAATTGAATCATGAATCATGAATCGAATCTTGAATCATGAATCATGAATTGAATCATGAATCATGAATTGAATCATGAATCATAACTTTAATCATGAATTGAATCATGAATCATGAATTGAATAATGAATCATGAATTGAATCATGAATCATGAATCATGAATCATGAATTGAATCATGAATTGAATCATTATTCATGAATCGAATCATTAATCTTGAATTGAATCATGAATTGAATCATTATTTATGAATCATGAATTAAATCATAATTTGAATCATGAATCATGAATCAAATCATGAATTGAATCATGAATCATGAATCATAAATTGAATCATGAATTGAATTATGAATCATGAATCATGAATTGAATCATGAATCATGAATCGAATCATGAATCTTGAATTGAATCATGAATTAAATCATTAATCATGAATCATGAATCATGAATTGAATCATTAATTGAATCATGAATTGAATCATGAATCATGAATCAAATCATGAGTCATGAATCATGAATTGAATCATGAATTGATTCATGAATCATAAATTGAAACATGAATCATGAATTGAATCATGAATTGAATCATGAATCATGAATTGAATCATGAATCATGAATCATGAATCGAATCATGAATTGAATCATGAATCATGAAACGAATCATGAATCATGTATGGAATCAGGAATCGAATCATGAATTGAGTCATAAATCATGAATTGAATCATGAATCATGAATTGAATCATGAATCATGAATTGAATCATGAATCATGAATCATGAATCGAATCATGAATCATAATTTGAATCATGAATCATAAATTAAATCATGAATCATGAATTGATTCATGAATCAGGAATCATGAATTGAATCATGAATCATGAATCAAATCATGAATCATGAATCAAATCAAGAATCATGAATTATGAATTCAATCATGAATTAGATCATGAATCATGAATTGAATCATGAATCATGAATTAAATCATGAATCATGAAACATGAGTTATGAATCATGAATTATGAATTATTAATTGAATCATGAATCATGAATTATGAATCATGAATTATGAATCATGAATTGAATCATGAATCATGAATTGAATCATGAATCATGAATCATGAATCATGAATCATGAATTGAATCATGAACCATGAATCATGAATCATGAATCATAAATTGAATCATGAATCATGAATCATGAATTGAATCATGAATTAAATCATGAATCATGACTTGAATTATGTATCATGAATCATGAATCATGAATTGAATCAGGAATCATGAATCATGAATCGAATCATGACTCATGAATCGAATCATGACTCATGATTTGAATCATGAATCATGAATTGAATCATGAATCATGAATCATGAATCGAATCATGAATCATAAATTGAATCATGAATCGAATCATGAATCATAAATTGAATCATGAATCACGAATCATGAATCGAATCATGAATCATGAATTGAATCATGAATTGAATCTTGAATAATGAATTGAATCATGAATCATGAATCGATTCATGAATCATGAATCATGAATTGAATCATAAATCATCATGAATCATGAATTGATTCATGAATCATGAATCATGAATTGAATCATGAATCATGAATTGAATCATAAATCATGAATTGAATCAAGAATCATGAATCATGAATTGATTCATGAATCATAATTCATGAATTGAATCATGAATCATAAATCGAATCATGAATCATGAATTGAATCAGGAATCGAATCATGAATTGAATCATATATCATGAATTGAATCATGAATTAAATCATGAAACATGAATCATGATTCGAATCATGAATCATAATTTGAATCATGAATCATTAAGCATGAATTAAATCAAGAATCATGAATTGATTCATGAATCAGGAATCATGAATTGAATCATGAATCATGAATTGAATCATGAATCATGAATCAAATCATGAATCATGAATCATGAATTGAATCATGAATCAAATCATGAATCATGAATTGAATCATGAATCATGAAACATGAATCGTGAATCATGAAACATGAATCATGAATCATGAATCATGAATCATGAATTGAATCAGGAATCATGAATCATGAATTGAATCATGAATAATGAATTGAATCATGAATCATGAATTGAATCATGAATCATGAAACATGAATCATGAATCATGAATCATGAATTGAATCAGGAATCATGAATCATGAATTGAATCATGAATAATGAATTGAATCATGAATCATGAATTGAATCATGAATCATGAATCATGAATCATGAATCGAATCATGAATCATAAATTGAATCATGAATCACGAATCATGAATCGAATCATGAATCATGAATTGAATCATGAATTGAATCTTGAATCATGAATTGAATCATGAATCATGAATCATGAATTGATTCATGAATCATGAATCATGAATTGAATCATGAATCATAAATCGAATCATGAATCATGAATTGAATCATGAATCATGAATTGAATCATGAATCATGAATCATGAATTGATTCATGAATCATGAATCATGAATTGAATCATGAATCATAAATCGAATAATGAATCATAAATCGAATAATGAATCATGAATTGAATCATGAATCATGAATTGAATCATGAATCATGAATCATGAATCGAATCATGAATCGTAATTTGAATCATGAATCATGAAGCATGAATTAAATCAAGAATCATGAATTGATTCCTGAATCAGGAATCATGAATTGAATCAAGAATCATGAATTGAATCATGAATCAAGAATCATGAATTGAATCATGAATCATGAATCATGAATCATGAATCGAATCATGAATCATAAATTGAATCATGAATCACGAATCATAAATCGAATCATGAATCATGAATTGAATCATGAATTGAATCTTGAATCATGAATTGAATCATGAATCATGAATCATGAATTGATTCATGAATCATGAATCATGAATTGAATCATGAATCATAAATCGAATCATGAATCATGAATTGAATCATGAATCATGAATTGAATCATGAATCATGAATCATGAATTGATTCATGAATCATGAATCATGAATTGAATCATGAATCATAAATCGAATAATGAATCATGAATTGAATCAGGAATCGAATCATGAATTGAATCATGAATCATGAATTGAATCATGAATCATGAATCATGAATCGAATCATGAATCGTAATTTGAATCATGAATCATGAAGCATGAATTAAATCAAGAATCATGAATTGATTCCTGAATCAGGAATCATGAATTGAATCAAGAATCATGAATCGAATCATGAATCATGAATCAAATCATGAATCATGAATTATGAATTGAATCATGAATTGAATCATGAATCATGAATTGAATCATAAATCATTAATTGAATCATGAATCATGAATTATGAATTATGAATCATGAAACATGAATCATGAAACATGAATCATGAATCATGAATTATGAATTATGAATTGAATCATGAATCATGAATCATGAATTATGAATTATGAATTGAATCATGAATTGAATCATGAATCATGAATTGAATCATGAATTGAATCATGAATCGATTCATGAATCATAATTCATGAATCATGAATTGAATCAGGAATCATGAATCATGAATCGATTCATGAATCATGAATTGAATCATGAATTGAATCATGAATCATGAATTGAATCATGAATTGAATCATGAATCATGAATCGAATCATGAATCATGAATTGAATCATGAAATGAATCATGAATTGAATCATGAATTGAATCATGAATCATGAATTGAATCATGAATTGAATCATGAATCATGAATCGAATCATGAATCATGAATTGAATCATGAAATGAATCATGAATCATGAATTGAATCATGAATTGAATCATGAATTGAATCATGAATCATGAATCATGAATTGAATCATGAATCATGAATTGAATCATGAATCAAGAATCATAAATGGAATCATAAATCATGAAATGAATCAGGAATCGAATCATGAATCATGAATTGAATCATCAATTGAATCATGAATCATGAATTGAATCATCAATCATGAATCATTAATTGAATCATGAATCATGAATCGAATAATGAATCATGATTAATGAATTGAATCATGAGTAATGAATCATAAATCATGAATAAAATCATGAATCATGAATCGAATCATAAATCATGAATCAAGAATCATGAATCAAATCATGAATTATGAATTGAATCATGAATCATAAATCAACAATCATGAATCGAATCATGAATCATGAATCATGAATCATGAATTGAATCATGAATCATGAATCGAATCTTGAATCATGAATCATGAATTGAATCATGAATTGAATCATGAATCATGAATTGAATCATGAATCATAACTTTAATCATGAATTGAATCATGAATCATGAATCATGAATTGAATCATGACTCATGAATTGAATCATGAATCATGAATCATGAATCATGAATCATGAATTGAATCATGACTCATGAATTGAATCATGAATCATGAATCATGAATTGAATCATGAATTGAATCATTATTCATGAATCGAATCATTAATCTTGAATTGAATCATGAATTGAATCATTATTTATGAATCATGAATCATGAATTAAATCATAATTTGAATCCTGATTCATGAATTGAATCATGAATTGAATCATGAATCATGAATCATAAATTGAATCATGAATTGAATTATGAATCATGAATCATTAATTGAATCATGAATCATGAATCATGAATCATGAATCATGAATCATGAATCGAATCATGAATCATGAATCGAATCATGAATCTTGAATTGAATCATGAATTGAATCATTAATCATGAATCATGAATCATGAATTAAATCATGAATTGAATCATGAATTGAATCATGAATCATGAATCAAATCATGAGTCATGAATCATGAATTGAATCATGAATTGATTTATGAATCATAAATTGAATCATGAATCATGAATTGAATCATGAATTGAATCATGAATCATGAATTGAATCATGAATCATGAATCATGAATCGAATCATGAATTGAATCATGAATCATGAATCGAATCATGAATCATGTATGGAATCAGGAATCGAATCATGAATTGAATCATAAATCATGAATTGAATCATGAATCATGAATTGAATCATGAATCATGAATTAAATCATGAATCATGAATCATGAATCGAATCATGAATCATAATTTGAATCATGAATCATAAATTAAATCATGAATCATGAATTGATTCATGAATCAGGAATCATGAATTGAATCATGAATCATGAATCAAATCATGAATCATGAATCAAATCAAGAATCATGAAACATGAGTTATGAATCATGAATTATGAATTATTAATTGAATAATGAATTATGAATCATGAATTATGAATCATGAATTGAATCATGAATCATGAATTGAATTTTGAATTGAATCATGAATCATGAATTGAATCATGAATCATGAATCATGAATCATGAATCATGAATTGAATCATGAACCATGAATCATGAATCATGAATCATAAATTGAATCATGAATCATGAATCATGAATTAAATCATGAATCATGACTTGAATCATGTATCATGAATCATGAATCATGAATTGAATCAGGAATCATGAATCATGAATCGAATCATGACTCATGATTTGAATCATGAATCATGAATTGAATCATGAATCATGAATCATGAATCATGAATCGAATCATGAATCATAAATTGAATCATGAATCACGAATCATGAATCGAATCATGAATCATGAATTGAATCATGAATTGAATCTTGAATAATGAATTGAATCATGAATCATGAATCATGAATCATGAATTAAATCATGAATCATAAATCGAATCATGAATCATGAATTGAATCATGAATCATGAATTGAATCATGAATCATGAATTGATTCATGAATCATAATTCATGAATTGAATCATGAATCATAAATCGAATCATGAATCATGAATTGAATCATGAATTTAATAATGAATCATGAATTGAATCATGAATTGAATCATGAATCATGAATCGAATCATGAATCATGAATTGAATCATGAAATGAATCATGAATCATGAATTGAATCATGAATTGAATCATGAATTGAATCATGAATCATGAATCATGAATTGAATCATGAATCATGAATTGAATCATGAATCAAGAATCATAAATGGAATCATAAATCATGAAATGAATCAGGAATCGAATCATGAATCATGAATTGAATCATCAATTGAATCATGAATCATGAATTGAATCATCAATCATGAATCATTAATTGAATCATGAATCATGAATCGAATCATAAATCATGAATCAAGAATCATGAATCAAATCATGAATTATGAATTGAATCATGAATCATAAATCAACAATCATGAATCGAATCATGAATCATGAATCATGAATCATGAATTGAATCATGAATCATGAATCGAATCTTGAATCATGAATCATGAATTGAATCATGAATTGAATCATGAATCATGAATTGAATCATGAATCATAACTTTAATCATGAATTGAATCATGAATCATGAATCATGAATTGAATCATGAATCATGAATTGAATCATGAATCATGAATTGAATCATGAATTGAATCATTATTCATGATTTGAATCATTAATCTTGAATTGAATCATGAATTGAATCATTATTTATGAATCATGAATCATGAATTAAATCATAATTTGAATCATGATTCATGAATTGAATCATGAATTGAATCATGAATCATGAATCATGAATCATGAATCATGAATCGAATCATGAATCATGAATCGAATCATGAATCTTGAATTGAATCATGAATTGAATCATTAATCATGAATCATGAATCATGAATTGAATCATGAATTGAATCATGAATCATAAATTGAATCATGAATCATGAATTGAATCATGAATTGAATCATGAATCATGAATTGAATCATGAATCATGAATCGAATCATGAATTGAATCATGAATCATGAATCGAATCATGAATCATGTATGGAATCAGGAATCGAATCATGAATTGAATCATAAATCATGAATTGAATCATGAATCATGAATTGAATCATGAATCATAATTTGAATCATGAATCATGAATCATGAATCGAATTATGAATCATAATTTGAATCATGAATCATAAATTAAATCATGAATCATGAATTGATTCATGAATCAGGAATCATGAATTGAATCATGAATCATGAATCAAATCATGAATCATGAATCAAATCAAGAATCATGAAACATGAGTTATGAATCATGAATCATGAATCGAATCATGAATCATGAATCGAATCATGAATCTTGAATTGAATCATGAATTGAATCATTAATCATGAATCATGAATCATGAATTGAATCATGAATTGAATCATGAATCATAAATTGAATCATGAATCATGAATTGAATCATGAATTGAATCATGAATCATGAATTGAATCATGAATCATGAATCGAATCATGAATTGAATCATGAATCATGAATTGAATCATGAATCATGAATCGAATCATGAATCATGTATGGAATCAGGAATCGAATCATGAATTGAATCATAAATCATGAATTGAATCATGAATCATGAATTGAATCATGAATCATAATTTGAATCATGAATCATGAATCATGAATCGAATTATGAATCATAATTTGAATCATGAATCATAAATTAAATCATGAATCATGAATTGATTCATGAATCAGGAATCATGAATTGAATCATGAATCATGAATCAAATCATGAATCATGAATCAAATCAAGAATCATGAAACATGAGTTATGAATCATGAATTATGAATTATTAATTGAATCATGAATCATGAATTATGAATCATGAATTATGAATCATGAATTGAATCATGCATCATGAATTGAATTTTGAATTGAATCATGAATCATGAATTGAATCATGAATCATGAATCATGAATCATGAATCATGAATCATGAATTGAATCATGAACCATGAATCATGAATCATGAATCATAAATTGAATCATGAATCATGAATCATGAATTGAATCATGAATTAAATCATGAATCATGACTTGAATCAGGAATCATGAATCATGAATCGAATCATGACTCATGATTTGAATCATGAATCATGAATTGAATCATGAATCATGAATCATGAATCATGAATCGAATCATGAATCATGAATCATGAATTGAATCATGAATTAAATCATGAATCATGACTTGAATCAGGAATCATGAATCATGAATCGAATCATGACTCATGATTTGAATCATGAATCATGAATTGAATCATGAATCATGAATCATGAATCATGAATCGAATCATGAATCATAAATTGAATCATGAATCACGAATCATGAATCGAATCATGAATCATGAATTGAATCATGAATTGAATCTTGAATAATGAATTGAATCATGAATCATGAATCATGAATCGATTCATGAATCATGAATCATGAATTAAATCATGAATCATAAATCGAATCATGAATCATGAATTGAATCATGAATCATGAATTGAATCATGAATCATTAATCATGAATTGATTCATGAATCATAAATCATGAATTGATTCATGAATCATAATTCATGAATTGAATCATGAATCATAAATCGAATCATGAATCATGAATTGAATCAGGAATCGAATCATGAATTGAATCATAAATCATGAATTGAATCATGAATTAAATCATGAAACATGAATCATGATTCGAATCATGAATCATAATTTGAATCATGAATCATTAAGCATGAATTAAATCAAGAATCATGAATTGATTCATGAATCAGGAATCATGAATTGAATCATGAATTATGAATCGAATCATGAATCATGAATCAAATCATGAATCATGAATCATGAATTGAATCATGAATCAAATCATGAATCATGAATTGAATCATGAATCATGAAACATGAATCATGAATCATGAAACATGAATCATGAATCATGAATCATGAATCATGAATTGAATCAGGAATCATGAATCATGAATTGCATCATGAATAATGAATTGAATCATGAATCATGAATTGCATCATGAATAATGAATTGAATCATGAATCATGAAACATGAATCATGAATCATGAATCATGAATCATGAATTGAATCAGGAATCATGAATCATGAATTGAATCATGAATAATGAATTGAATCATGAATCATGAATTGAATCATGAATCATGAATCATGAATCATGAATCGAATCATGAATCATAAATTGAATCATGAATCATGAATCGAATCATGAATCATGAATTGAATCATGAATTGAATCTTGAATCATGAATTGAATCATGAATCATAAATCATGAATTGATTCATGAATCATGAATCATGAATTGAATCATGAATCATAAATCGAATCATGAATCATGAATTGAATCATGAATCATGAATTGAATCATGAATCATGAATTGATTCATGAATCATGAATCATGAATTGAATCATGAATCATAAATCGAATCATGAATCATGAATTGAATCAGGAATCGAATCATGAATTGAATCATGAATCATGAATTGAATCATGAATTGAATCATGAATCATGAATCATGAATCGAATCATGAATCGTAATTTGAATCATGAATCATGAAGCATGAATTAAATCAAGAATCATGAATTGATTCATGAATCAGGAATCATGAATTGAATCAAGAATCATGAATCGAATCATGAATCATGAATCAAATCATGAATCATGAATTATGAATTGAATCATTAATTGAATCATGAATCATGAATTGAATCATAAATCATTAATTGAATCATGAATCATGAATTATGAATTATGAATCATGAAACATGAATCATGAAACATGAATCATGAATCATGAATTATGAATTATGAATTGAATCATGAATCATGAATCATGAATTATGAATTATGAATTAAATCATGAATTGAATCATGAATCATGAATTGAATCATGAATTGAATCATGAATCGATTCATGAATCATAATTCATGAATCATGAATTGAATCAGGAATCATGAATCATGAATCGATTCATGAATCATGAATTGAATCATGAATCATGAATTGAATCATGAATCATGAATCATGAATCGAATCATGAATCATGAATCATAAATTGAATCATGAATCACGAATCATGAATCGAATCATGAATCATGAATCATGAATTGAATCATAAATCATGAATTAAATCTTGAATCATGAATCATGAATCATGAATCATAAATTGAATCATGAATCATGAATCATGAATTGAATCATGAATTAAATCATGAATCATGACTTGAATCATGTATCATGAATCATGAATCATGAATTGAATCAGGAATCATGAATCATGAATCGAATCATGACTCATGATTTGAATCATGAATCATGAATTGAATCATGAATCATGAATCATGAATCATGAATCGAATCATGAATCATAAATTGAATCATGAATCACGAATCATGAATCGAATCATGAATCATGAATTGAATCATGAATTGAATCTTGAATAATGAATTGAATCATGAATCATGAATCATGAATTAAATCATGAATCATAAATCGAATCATGAATCATGAATTGAATCATGAATCATGAATTGAATCATGAATCATGAATTGATTCATGAATCATAATTCATGAATTGAATCATGAATCATAAATCGAATCATGAATCATGAATTGAATCATGAATTTAATCATGAATTGAATCATGAATTGAATCATGAATCATGAATCGAATCATGAATCATGAATTGAATCATGAAATGAATCATGAATCATGAATTGAATCATGAATTGAATCATGAATTGAATCATGAATCATGAATCATGAATTGAATCATGAATCATGAATTGAATCATGAATCAAGAATCATAAATGGAATCATAAATCATGAAATGAATCAGGAATCGAATCATGAATCATGAATTGAATCATCAATTGAATCATGAATCATGAATTGAATCATCAATCATGAATCATTAATTGAATCATGAATCATGAATCGAATCATGAATCATGATTAATGAATTGAATCATGAGTAATGAATCATAAATCATGAATAAAATCATGAATCATGAATCGAATCATAAATCATGAATCAGGAATCATGAATCAAATCATGAATTATGAATTGAATCATGAATCATAAATCAACAATCATGAATCAAATCATGAATCATGAATCATGAATCATGAATTGAATCATGAATCATGAATCGAATCTTGAATCATGAATCATGAATTGAATCATGAATTGAATCATGAATCATGAATTGAATCATGAATCATAACTTTAATCATGAATTGAATCATGAATCATGAATCATGAATTGAATCATGAATCATGAATTGAATCATGAATCATGAATTGAATCATGAATTGAATCATTATTCATGATTTGAATCATTAATCTTGAATTGAATCATGAATTGAATCATTATTTATGAATCATGAATCATGAATTAAATCATAATTTGAATCATGATTCATGAATTGAATCATGAATTGAATCATGAATCATGAATCATAAATTGAATCATGAATTGAATTATGAATCATGAATCATTAATTGAATCATGAATCATGAATCATGAATCATGAATCATGAATCATGAATCGAATCATGAATCATGAATCGAATCATGAATCTTGAATTGAATCATGAATTGAATCATTAATCATGAATCATGAATCATGAATTGAATCATGAATTGAATCATGAATCATAAATTGAATCATGAATCATGAATTGAATCATGAATTGAATCATGAATCATGAATTGAATCATGAATCATGAATCGAATCATGAATTGAATCATGAATCATGAATCGAATCATGAATCATGTATGGAATCAGGAATCGAATCATGAATTGAATCATAAATCATGAATTGAATCATGAATCATGAATTGAATCATGAATCATAAATTAAATCATGAATCATGAATTGATTCATGAATCAGGAATCATGAATTGAATCATGAATCATGAATCAAATCATGAATCATGAATCAAATCAAGAATCATGAAACATGAGTTATGAATCATGAATTATGAATTATTAATTGAATCATGAATCATGAATTATGAATCATGAATTATGAATCATGAATTGAATCATGCATCATGAATTGAATTTTGAATTGAATCATGAATCATGAATTGAATCATGAATCATGAATCATGAATCATGAATCATGAATCATGAATTGAATCATGAACCATGAATCATGAATCATGAATCATAAATTGAATCATGAATCATGAATTGAATCATGAATTAAATCATGAATCATGACTTGAATCAGGAATCATGAATCATGAATCGAATCATGACTCATGATTTGAATCATGAATCATGAATTGAATCATGAATCATGAATCATGAATCATGAATCGAATCATGAATCATAAATTGAATCATGAATCACGAATCATGAATAGAATCATGAATCATGAATTGAATCATGAATTGAATCTTGAATAATGAATTGAATCATGAATCATGAATCATGAATCGATTCATGAATCATGAATCATGAATTAAATCATGAATCATAAATCGAATCATGAATCATGAATTGAATCATGAATCATGAATTGAATCATGAATCATGAATCATGAATTGATTCATGAATCATAAATCATGAATTGATTCATGAATCATAATTCATGAATTGAATCATGAATCATAAATCGAATCATGAATCATGAATTGAATCAGGAATCGAATCATGAATTGAATCATAAATCATGAATTGAATCATGAATTAAATCATGAAACATGAATCATGATTCGAATCATGAATCATAATTTGAATCATGAATCATTAAGCATGAATTAAATCAAGAATCATGAATTGATTCATGAATCAGGAATCATGAATTGAATCATGAATTATGAATCGAATCATGAATCATGAATCAAATCATGAATCATGAATCATGAATTGAATCATGAATCAAATCATGAATCATGAATTGAATCATGAATCATGAAACATGAATCATGAATCATGAAACATGAATCATAAATCATGAATCATGAATCATGAATTGAATCAGGAATCATGAATCATGAATTGCATCATGAATAATGAATTGAATCATGAATCATGAATTGAATCATGAATCATGAAACATGAATCATGAATCATGAATCATGAATCATGAATTGAATCAGGAATCATGAATCATGAATTGAATCATGAATAATGAATTGAATCATGAATCATGAATTGAATCATGAATCATGAATCATGAATCATGAATCGAATCATGAATCATAAATTGAATCATGAATCATGAATCGAATCATGAATCATGAATTGAATCATGAATTGAATCTTGAATCATGAATTGAATCATGAATCATAAATCATGAATTGATTCATGAATCATGAATCATGAATTGAATCATGAATCATAAATCGAATCATGAATCATGAATTGAATCATGAATCATGAATTGAATCATGAATCATGAATCATGAATTGATTCATGAATCATGAATCATGAATTGAATCATGAATCATAAATCGAATCATGAATCATGAATTGAATCAGGAATCGAATCATGAATTGAATCATGAATCATGAATTGAATCATGAATTGAATCATGAATCATGAATCATGAATCGAATCATGAATCGTAATTTGAATCATGAATCATGAAGCATGAATTAAATCAAGAATCATGAATTGATTCATGAATCAGGAATCATGAATTGAATCAAGAATCATGAATCGAATCATGAATCATGAATCAAATCATGAATCATGAATTATGAATTGAATCATTAATTGAATCATGAATCATGAATTGAATCATAAATCATTAATTGAATCATGAATCATGAATTATGAATTATGAATCATGAAACATGAATCATGAAACATGAATCATGAATCATGAATTATGAATTGAATCATGAATCATGAATCATGAATTATGAATTATGAATTAAATCATGAATTGAATCATGAATCATGAATTGAATCATGAATTGAATCATGAATCGATTCATGAATCATAATTCATGAATCATGAATTGAATCAGGAATCATGAATCATGAATCGATTCATGAATCATGAATTGAATCATGAATCATGAATTGAATCATGAATCATGAATCATGAATCGAATCATGAATCATGAATCATAAATTGAATCATGAATCACGAATCATGAATCGAATCATGAATCATGAATCATGAATTGAATCATAAATCATGAATTAAATCTTGAATCATGAATCATGAATTGAATCATGATTAATGAATCATAAATTGAATCATGAATCATGAATCATGAATTGAATCATGAATTGAATCATGAATCATGAATCATGAATTGAATCATGAATTGAATCATGAATCATGAATCATGAATTGAATCATGAATCATGAATCATAAATTGAATCAGGAATCATGAATCATGAATTGAATCATGAATTTAATCATGAATCATGACTTAAATCATGAATCATGAGTTGAATCAGGAATCAGGAATCATGAATCGAATCATGAATCATGAATTGAATCATGAATCATGAATCGAATCATGAATCAGGAATCATAAATTGAATCATGAAACACGAATCATGAATCGAATCATGAATCATGAATCATGAATCATGAATTGAATCATAAATCATGAATTGAATCTTGAATAATGAATCTTAAATCATGAATCATGAATTGAATCATGAATTGAATCATGAATCAAATCATGAATCATGAATCGAATCATGAATCATGAATCGAATCATGAATCTTGAATTGTATCATGAATCGAAATATGAATCATGAATTGAATCTTGATTTAAGTCATTAATCAAATCATGAATCATGAAATGAATCATGAATCATGAATCATGAATCATGAATCATGAATCATGAATTAAATAATTAATTGAATCATGAATCATGAATCTTGATTTGAATCATGAATCATGAATCATGAATCGAATAATGAATCATGATTTGAATCATGAATCATGAAACGAATCATGAATCATGAATTGAATCATGAATCATTAATCATGAATCGAATCATGAATCATGAATCTTGAATCATGCATTGAATCATGAATCATGAATTGAATCATGAATTGAATCATGAATTATGAATCATAAATCATGAATCATGAAACATAAATTGATTCATGAATCATGAATTGAATCATAAATTGAATCATGAATCATGAATTGAATTATGAATCATGAATCAAATCATGAATCATGAATCATGAATCATGAATTGAATCATGAATCATGAATAATGAATTGAATCATGAATCATGAATCGAATCATGAATCATGAATTGAATCATGAATCATGAATCGAATCATAAATTGAATCATGAATTGAATCATTAATCATGAATCATGAATTGAATCATGAATCATGAATCATGAATTGAATCATGAATCAAGAATCATAAATCGAATCATGAATCATGAAATGAATCAGGAATCGAATAATGAATTGAATCATGAATCATGAATTGAATCATGAATCATGAATCGAATCATGAATCATGAATCAAGAATCATGAATCGAATCATGAATCAAGAATTGAATTATGAATCATGAATCATGAATTGAATCATGAATCATGAATTATGAATTGAATCATGAATCATGAATCATGAATCATGAATTGAATCATGAATCATGAATTGAAACATGATTCATGAATTATGAATTGAATCTTGAATCTTGAATCATGAATCATGAATCGAATCATGAATCATGAATCAAGAATCATGAATCGAATCATGAATCATGAATTGAATCATGAATCATGAATCATGAATTGAATCATGAATCATGAATCATGAATTGAATCATGAATCATGAATTGAATCATGAATCTTGAATTGAATCATGAATCGAATCATGAATCATGAATCATGAATTGAATCATGAATCATGAATTGAATCATGAATCATGAATTGAATCATGAATCAAATCATGAATCATGAAGTGAATCATGAATCATAAATCGAATCATGAATCATGAATCGAATCATGAATCTTGAATTGAATCATGAATCGAATCATGAGTCATGAATCATGAAGTGAATCATGAATTGAATCACAAATCAAATCATGAATCATGAAATGAATCATGAATCATGAATCATGAATCATGAATCATGAATCATGAATCATGAAACATGAATCATGAATCATGAAACATGAATCATGAATCAAATCATAAATCATGAATCATGAATTGAATCATGAATTGAATCATGAATCATGAATTGAATCATGAATCTTGAATTGAATCATGAATCGAATCATGAATCATGAATCATGAATTGAATCATGAATCAAATCATGAATCATGAAATGAATCATGAATCATAAATCGAATCAAGAATCATAAATCGAATCATGAATCATGAAATGAATCAGGAATCGAATCATGAATCTTGAATTGAATCATGAATCGAATAATGAATCATGAATCATGAATTGAATCATGAATCAAATCATGAATCGTGAAATGATCATGAATCATGAATCATAAATCATGAATCATGAATCATGAATCATGAATCATGAATCATGAATTGAATCATGCATTGAATCATGAATAATGAATCTTGAATTGAATCATGAATCATGAATCGAATAATGAATCATGATTTGAATCATGAATCATGAATCAAGAATTGAATCATGAATCATGAATTGAATCATGAATCGAATCATGAATCATGAATTGAATCATGAATCATGAATTGAATCATGAATCATGAAATGAATCATGAATCATGAATCATGAATCATGAATCATGAATCATGAATCATGATTTGAATCATGAATTGAATCATGAATCAAATCATGAATCATGAAATGAATCATGAATCGAATCATGAATCATGAATCGAATCATGAATCATGAATTGAATCACAAATCAAATCATGAATCATATAATGAATCATGAATCATGAATCATGAATCATGAATCATGAATCATGAATCATGAAACATGAATCATGAATCATGAAACATGAATCATGAATCAAATCATAAATCATGAATCATGAATTGAATCATGAATTGAATCATGAATCATGAATTGAATCATGAATCTTGAATTGAATCATGAATCGAATCATGAATCATGAATCATGAATTGAATCATGAATCAAATCATGAATCATGAAATGAATCATAAATCATAAATCGAATCAAGAATCATAAATCGAATCATGAATCATGAAATGAATCAGGAATCGAATCATGAATCTTGAATTGAATCATGAATCGAATAATGAATCATTAATCATGAATTGAATCATGAATCAAATCATGAATCGTGAAATGAATCATGAATCATGAATCATAAATCATGAATCATGAATCATGAATCATGAATCATGAATTGAATCATGAATTGAATCATGAATAATGAATCTTGAATTGAATCATGAATCATGAATCGAATAATGAATCATGATTTGAATCATGAATCATGAATCATGAATTGAATCATGAATCATGAATTGAATCATGATTCGAATCATGAATCATGAATTGAATCATGAATCATGAATTGAATCATGAATCATGAAATGAATCATGAATCATGAATCATGAATCATGAATCATGAATCATGAAACATGAATCATGAATCATGAAACATGAATCATGAATCAAATCATAAATCATGAATCATGAATTGAATCATGAATTGAATCATGAATCATGAATTGAATCATGAATCTTGAATTGAATCATGAATCGAATCATGAATCATGAATCATGAATTGAATCATGAATAAAATCATGAATCATGAAATGAATCATGAATCATAAATCGAATCAAGAATCATAAATCGAATCATGAATCATGAAATGAATCAGGAATCGAATCATGAATCTTGAATTGAATCATGAATCGAATAATGAATCATGAATCATGAATTGAATCATGAATCAAATCATGAATCGTGAAATGAATCATGAATCATGAATCATAAATCATGAATCATGAATCATGAATCATGAATCATGAATTGAATCATGCATTGAATCATGAATAATGAATCTTGAATTGAATCATGAATCATGAATCGAATAATGAATCATGATTTGAATCATGAATCATGAATCAAGAATTGAATCATGAATCATGAATTGAATCATGAATCAAATCATGAATCATGAAATGAATCATGAATCGAATCATGAATCATGAATCGAATCATGAATCTTGAATTGAATCATGAATTGAATCATGAATCATGAATTGAATCATGAATCATGAATCGAATCATGAATCATGAATTGAATCATGAATCTTGAATCATGAATCATGAATTGAATCATGAATCAGGAACCATGAATCATGAATTGAATCATAAATCATGAATCATAAATTTATTCATGAATCATGAATTGAATCATGAATTGAATCATGAATCATCAATCATGAATTAAATCATGAATCATGAATCATGAATCATGAATTGAATCATGAATCATGAATCGAATCATAAATCATGAATTGAATCATGAATCATGAATCATGAATCATGAATCATGAATTGAATCATGAATCATGAATTGAATCATAAATCATGAATCATAAATTGAATCATGAATCATGAATCAAGATTCATGAATCGAATCATGAATCATTAATTGAATCATGAATCTTGAATCATGAATCATGAATTGAATCATGAATCATGAATCATGAATCATGAATCATGAATCAAATCATGAATCATGAATTAAATAATGAATTGAATCATGAATCATGAATCTTGATTTGAATCATGAATCATGAATCATGAATCGAATAATGAATCATGAATTGAATCATGAATCATGAATCATGAATTGAATCATGAATCATGAATCTTGAATCATGCATTGAATCATGAATCATGAATTGAATCATGAATTGAATCATGAATTATGAATCATAAATCATGAATCATGAAACATAAATTGATTCATGAATCATGAATTGAATCATAAATTGAATCATGAATCATGAATCATGAATTGAATCATGAATCATGAATTGAATCATGAATCATGAATCAAATCATAAATCATGAATCATGGATCATGAATTGAATCATGAATCATGAATAATGAATTGAATCATGAATCATTAATCGAATCATGAATCATGAATTGAATCATGAATCATGAATCGAATCATAAATTGAATCATGAATTGAATCATTAATCATGAATCATGAATTGAATCATGAATCAAGAATCATAAATCGAATCATGAATCATGAATTGAATCATGAATCATGAATTGAATCATGAATCATGAATTGAATCATTAATTGAATCATGAATCATGAATCGAATCATGAATCATGAATCAAGAATCATGAATCGAATCATGAATCAAGAATTGAATCATGAATCATGAATCATGAATTGAATCATGAATCATGAATCATGAATTGAATCATGAATCATGAATCAAATCATAAATCATGAATCATGGATCATGAATTGAATCATGAATCATGAATAATGAATTGAATCATGAATCGTTAATCGAATCATGAATCATGAATTGAATCATGAATCATGAATCGAATCATAAATTGAATCATGAATTGAATCATTAATCATGAATAATGAATTGAATCATGAATCAAGAATCATAAATCGAATCATGAATCATGAATTGAATCATGAATCATGAATCGAATCATGAATCTTAAATTGAATCATGAATCGAATCATGAGTCATGAATCATGAAGTGAATCATGAATTGAATCATAAATCAAATCATGAATCATGAATCATGAATTGAATCATGAATTGAATCATGAATCATGAATTGAATCATGAATCTTGAATTGAATCATGAATCGAATCATGAATCATGAATCATGAATTGAATCATGAATCAAATCATGAATCATGAAATGAATCATGAATCATAAATCGAATCAAGAATTATAAATCGAATCATGAATCATGAAATGAATCAGGAATCGAATCATGAATCTTGAATTGAATCAT